>NW_020202859.1:28426-29820 GCF_001531365.2 Cynara cardunculus var. scolymus
TGATCAGTTAAAGATCTATGCAGTGAAATCAGATAAAAGAAATATGAACAGTTAAGCTCAAAAAGAATAGAAAAAACACAAACACTAAAAACTCACACAAAAAACAGATATACAATGATCCAAAAGAAAATCTAAACACAAACAAACTAAGAAACCAAAAACAGTCCAAAAACAATAATCCAAGTCCAAAAAATCTGATTCTAGTCCAAATCAATCGTCCAAAAATATTACAATCAAAAATCTAAAACCGAATGATTGTTAAGCCTTTGAGCGATGAAGGTCTACAACAAGTCAAAGCAAAGATTGTTGTTGTTATGAGTCTGCAACACGTCTGTCCAGTGTCAGATGCAACTGTAGAGCTTGCTGTTTCAAACCTTGTTGCTGTCTAAACAAAAAGATGTTGTTGTTCTGAAATTTGTTGTCAAGATCTGTTGAGACCTGTACACTGCTTGAAGCTATCAAGTTTTAAACCTGCTACTGTCACTTAAACTTTTGGTTACAAAGAAATTTGAGTTGCTGTTTTTCTGCTAATGAATGCTGCACAAAAAATGGATTCGAATGTTGTTGTTAAGAACTTGCTGCTGTGTAGTTACTGTCAAGACCTGCTTGCTGTTTAGCTATGTAACAGCTTCAAAACAGCCTTAACCAGTCTAGCAAACAGCAGTTCTAAACAAAATTTGTAGCAGTTACAAAGCTGTTGTTCTTCTTCTTCTTGGTCTCATGTCTGTTAAGAACCTACTGTCCAATCTGCCGAGCTGCTGCAGTCTGTTTTACCTGYTGTTACACACACAACAAACACAGTACGAACAACAAACACAATACACACAACACAGCTATGAACAAACAGCTATGAACAGAATCTGTGTATTTCCAAACCTGTCAATATTAGAAGCTTAAACCAGACAGCATAAGAAGTAACAGGACAGCATGTATATTAAGTTTTAATAGCACAACAGGCTAAACCTGACAGCATGAAGCTTCACCGGACAGCATGCAAGTCTTAAACCTTTTAGCATAACYTGTTACAGACCTGCTGTGTATCTCAAACTTGTAAGAACAGTTTAAAAATCTGTGATGCTGCTGTGAAACAAAACGAACACAACAACCTGCAAATAACCTGTATAGCTAATAGATGCTGTCAAATTAATCCAAAACAGAACTTCAATGGACTGTCCAGCAGAAACAAAGAACTCACAAATAGGGGTCAATTGATTTCGATAAAATGAACCAGATACAGACTAAGTCAAAATCAAACAGTGTGACAAGGAATTCTAGAATGAAAACAAACAAATATCGTGAGATTGTATTAGATCACAACTACAAACCTGTCCAAAATCAAACCTGTCGAATGGAACAGCAAGTTATTTGAGATGAACCTAAATCGCTCAAGTTAT
>NW_020202860.1:0-2520 GCF_001531365.2 Cynara cardunculus var. scolymus
AAATACTTTATATTATTAAACTTTGATATGGTTCATATATTTATTTATTTCAATTTTGCTAAAAAAATTAATTTATAAATTAAATATTATTGAGGATGTGAAATGATATACGTAGATTATAAAATCGGGGATTAATTCATAGCTAAACATGCATCCGATAAATATTTTAAATTTTTAATATTTGATTCATACATTTATTTAATTAATTTTTGACACTACATAACAAATAAAACGCATTTCTATTTCATTTCTAATTTGGTTATTAAGTTTTAGATAGTTAACTAAACTATCTATTTTTTAAAAAGTGTTACACAAAATATTCAATCTTACAAAAATTATTAGACTATCAGTCATTTAAGTTATCAAATTACATGGTTTTCTTACTTATCGAAAATAACTACTTATTACTCTTTTCCTTAACCAAATATATTGTCATGTTAAACTTGGATTCTCATCTAAAATATATGATAATTATGTGTGTATTATTTGTTTGTAGGGTAGAGGAAAAATAAGTTGAATGGAAAACTTCGAAGAGGTCAGTGAAATCCGTGTACCCCTTTCACATCTTGCATGTTTTAAGAGGCGCCATAAACTCAGAAAAAAAGTTGCTACCTTTACCCACCTCTCAGTTACATGTAGATCAAAATGTTACATGTGAACGTGCTGGACTTCGCAGGAAAATTGAAATTATTAATCGTTCAGTACTTCCAAATCCAGATAAGACACAATTAAAAGGTCAATGTGTTAAGACATTCATCGACAACGTTTTGGAATTTAGAAGGTATTGAAAACATCAATCTTTTTTTACATTTTAAACTTACTTACACACACACACACACACATATATATATATATATATTATCTAACTGGTCACTTTATTTATTTATTTCTTCTTATAATAAATTACTTTCTTATTTAAATGTGTTGAAATTTACAATTTTTTGAATTTTTATCTATTTTGAGATTCAACATTATTACTATAACACACAGACACATACATATAGATATACACATATATGGTGAGGTTCAAATGTTAACCAAAGTTTTTGTGTTAACTTTGTTAACCGATCTTGGTCATTCAACCTTTCAATAAACGGTTGTGATTAATCATGATAAAAACTTATATTTTTAAATTTAAAATTTCATAAAGATAAGTGAACAAAGTTGAAAAGGGTATTTAGGTAAAAAAAATTATGTAACTCCCATATCATTAATTGGGAGTTACAAATTCAAAAAATTCTATGATTTTTGTTAATTTATTTTTATTAATGTAAGAAGCATATAAACACAATTATATATATGAGTCATTGAGTCAAATACGAACAAAAAAATGACATATATGAGCTTGAACTGCATAGCATTTATGAACTGCATAGCATTTATGAACATACTATGAACATAATAAGAATAACTGATATACGAAAGAAAATAAATAAAAAACAGGTATGAACACGATATGAACAGCTTGTGAACAATAATTTCTTCATTATAAACACATTCAGGAGCGATCCTTTGTCGATTGGAGTTTTATGCATGCATTGCATCCACACCGTTTAAGGTTCACCCTATGTTTATATATGTTTCTGGTCTTATGTGGTTGTTCACCCCTTGTTCATATCGTGTTCACCCCTTGTTCATATCGTATAGAATATATGAACACATAACCCCGACGCTATGAACACCGGGTGCAAACGCTTACAAAAATATAAAGATTTGGTTTCATGCTTAAAAAATAACACTTGTATTTATATGATAGAAGTAACATGAACACAATGGTTCATGATTCATAAAAGTCGGTAATATGACAATATGAAAATGGGTCGTGCATGTACTTCCATTTGAACATGTGAATTAGGTACATATTAATAATTAAAGAAAAAAGTTATTAATGCAATATGAAGTACAAAAAACACAACACATCATAATGAACATAATTTCGATTAAAACGAGTCTAATAAAATATTAATCCATTACTAAGACATTCGCTTTAGTTAATTTCTTCACTTCCTGAACTCGAACTTCGATTGTCACCATAAACCATTTTAATATTCTCAATGTTGTCGATTTTTTTTCCAATGCGTTTTTCCATAATAGCTTGAACGATACCGAAGATTTTACTACCGTGTTTCCTCCACGAATCAAAAAACACATAAAACAATAGAAATAGAAGATCAAGATTAAAAAATATATCAATATTAGAAATGCATATTTTTAGGAATTTTATGATTTTGTAACTCCCCTTTAATCGTATGGGAGTTAAATAGCAAATGAAATTACTCAATTACCCTTGGCATTAAATTGTGAACATGATAGAAACCWAATAGAAGAATGGATTGTGATTGGTTGACATGGTTTGCAAAGTTAACACAAAAACTTTGGTTAACATTTGATCTTGTCCCTACACACATATATATATACACACACGCACATACAATAAAAATAATAATGATTATTAGTTTTTGATATTTACCTTTTTTATAATCGCTTAATTTCTTATTCAAATACATTGAAATTTATAAG
>NW_020202860.1:4184-8169 GCF_001531365.2 Cynara cardunculus var. scolymus
TGGCCAAGTCTTATCTCACCCCCTCCTTTTTGTTGAATAAGTGGCTTCCTTTTGTTATCCATTTAGTAGTTTGTATTGGATTCAAGTCATAAGCATATATATATATATATATATATATATACTTTAGTCAAACCATGTTGAATCCACAAAAGAACTAAACTGCAGAAATAAAGAATTATAAGGAGTTACTGTCCCATGAAGCGTAGAGTGTTGTTAGACATTTCACTGAACATGGAGTTACCTCTCAGTTTAGTCTTATCTACCTGTAATTATGATCAAAACATTAATTCAAATAYATAATTCCTAAGATAGAAATCGTAATAGTTATARAAAAACATAGACATAATCCTAACATCTACCTTCAACATAAAACTCTCAACTTGTAAAAACTGTGAGAGAAAAACAAGACTTGCCCATAAATTATGAAGAATTTCCAAAAAAAAAAATGAGAAGAAAACCAGTGAGACTACTTTGTGAACAGAAAGAATGGTACACTAAAATTTGAAAAGAAGAACTAAGGCTAGTTAAAAGGCAACAACACTACAAAAAAGTCTTCATGATGATTCAAGTGTTTATTTATTGACATTTGACGATGGACCAATGGCAATTGATCAACTTATAATCAAGGAAACACCTATGAGCAAAGCATTCCTTTGTATAAAGTTCAATGTAGTAATGGATAAGTGACATTACCAATATATGCAGATGAGTGCAGTGTGTTCTTCATTCTCCATTTGACACCATAGCTTTTTTATTCTTTTATCYTTCTCCATTAGGAGTCTTCCAAAGGATGACACCTGTTGCAAATAATTAAAAATAAGTGCTGAGAGACCAGAGGATGCTGTTTTAACAAGTTTACAAGCATCTCATTGAGACGGGAAACATGAAGCCTCTATTCAGTCCAAGGGTTCCAATCATGGTAGGTATASCTMTTGTGCTTATATTTTTGATGTAACTAACTCACTGTGTTTACTTTGTGTACAATGCACTTTCAGTTTTTAATAATAAAATCTGAGTACTTTTCTTTGACCTAGTTCTTATAGATCTTAATTCCCTGTGTGTGCTATGACCTAGTTCTTATAGATCTTAAATTCAATTGTTTCTAATCTAGTGTTAACACTTAGAATAATTTAATTCATCATCTAGTTGTAACCATAATCAATTTGGTGAACTTTTCCTTTAGAGCATTTTCTTCCATTTCAAAAGCTTGATGAGTTCTTTGATCTCCTGTAGGCCTTGAGCTTATCAAAAGAAGAGCAGCAACTCAGACTAAGGTGCCGTCTACCAAACACTTACCCGAGTAAGCGCTTACCAAGTCACTTTACTTTACCGAATGAAGTAAGAGCGAAGACAAAAATCGAGAGTCTTACCTAGTAAGTGAGAGCGAGGACTCTTACCATGGTTAGAGCTTACCGGGATAAATTATTGCATACGATGCACTTTAGTGAATAAAATCTTACCTGATACGTAAACAATTGAGTTGAATTTTACTGGCTAAGTGTTTAGGTAAAAGGCCCCTAACATAGAATTTTCAACTGTCATGTAAAAAATTGCGAGCAAGAAACAAGTTCACACTAAGATAGATTTMAGCAATTATCCCACTGTTGACTACCAAGTTGTATGGCTAGGTAACCAAACTATAGATTTCAACAATGTGTACTATTTTTGGCAAAAGACTTCCAGAAGTTTGATCTCTTTTGGCATTTCTAGGATCTGAACCACATGAATTCTTGCATGACAAATGAAAGCCTGCTMTCCAAAAAGTCAAATTTTAAACTCCATTGAATATGCTAGAATGATTGCGATCATTGGTAACATTTTATTGGTGGGCATAGAGCTTTTGAATGCCAAATTAAATGATCAAATGCTAGAGGTAGATGAAGCTACCTAATAGAAATTTCAAGTCTTTGAAGGTGCCTTCTACGTAAAGGGCCATTTCTTGGATAATCTTCTTGCACATTTTATCTTTTTATTTCTCGACTCTTGTACTTGATCTGAACCACATGAATTCTTGGCAGAAATTGCTATTATATAACATAGGTTATAACAATATATAACAGTTAGATTTTTTTTTGGGGGGGTCATTGTTACGTATAACTTACACAGCCTATTCTCACAATTGATACATTCAAGGGGGTCCCTGCTTATCTCTCCTATCTAATTTCATTTTTTGCATTTAATAATTATATATCATATTTTGTTTATGTAGGCTATTCAAGGAAAAATTCTGAGAATAGGGGGAAGCGAAAGTATGTTGCTTTAAACGGTACAGTGAGCACTCCAAATCACCATTTTCAAAATAGAACAATCCTTTTATCGGTGAGATAGAGACTTTTCGAAAGTTGCATTATAGAGAAAAAGAGGGTTGKGTTAATGACTATTTTCGCACTTCATATGTAAGTTACGTTTAACGAACTCTTTTGCATGTCTTCRTTGTTTTAKAAATCACTAAGATTTATATATATGATTTTTATGTCCATAGGAGAACATGGTAGAGATTAAGCGGCAAACTAAATGAACAGAAAATCCTCCGGGTGATCTAGAGATTATGCAACAAGTCTTAGGTAAAAGACCTGCATAYATTYGGGGATGGTCTAGGGTCCCGAGCACTAGGAGTGATTCTACGAGTTCGCGACATAACACCGGTGCGTTAGGTCGATTGAGCCACACCGAGATGTCTAATCGACTTGCTTCAACAGAGTCCGAGCTTGCTTCAATTTTTAAAAAATCTTCTCTAAAAGTCCTCGTTAGTTACACTTAATTGTTCCTGATTAATTTAATATTATTTATTAGTTTAATTTTATTATAATTTATGTTATATATATATGCAGCTAAATTATGGATGAAATAAATATATAATATATTTTTTAGAGAAGGAATTGATTTTTTAAAAGTGTAACTAAAGATAAATTTTAGAGAAGATTTTGAGTTTGTGTATCTAAATATCATATTTAGAGAAGATTTTGTAAGTGTAACTAACGAGGACTTTTAGAGAAGATTTTTTAAAAATGTCACTAAAGCCAATATCTTTAGAGAAGCTTTTCCATTACCTTCTCTAAAAATATCCTTTAGTAACTCTTATAAACCATCACAAATACTTGAAAAATGTCACTAATATATATACTTTTAGAAAAGCTTTGAATAAAAAGTTGACTAAACTTTAGAGAAGTTTTAAAAGTGTATCTAAAGCCTCAATTAAGCATCTCTAAAGGCTAACAAAAACACACCCTCCGAATACCCTCTCTAAAACCTTCACCTACCGTCACACAGAGAAGGTTTTTGACAAAATTGAAAAGCTTATCTAAAGGCTTTAAAGAAGCTTTTAAGACTTTTAAGTACAAAACAATACCTTCTCTGAAGGTCATTTTTCTTGTAGTGATGTTGTTATTATGTTGTTATTGTCATGTTGAAATTTCATAAGATGCATTTGATTATAATACAATTCACTTCCCAAAAAATAAACGCGAAATAGAATAGATAAATGAAAGGAACAAATATTTATGGGAGAGGTTATTCGTCTTCCTAATCTTCGACACATGAAAAGAGCGTGAAAAATTCTTTTCTTGGGTCGAAATAATAATGATTCGTGATATTGTTCGTCAAAGATTCTTGGTGTTAATTTTGATTTTTTACAGACGTATCAGAACGTCTTTTAAAGGTATTACCTATTTAATTTATTATTATATTTATATTATAATAAGTACATGTACTATAAATCTACAAACAAAAGAGGAGGTGAAAATCCAGTCAGTAAATAGAACTTCTTTAATGAACTTATAAAAAACTGAAGAAATGAAAATTCATTCTCATTTTCACTCCCTGTCATTTTCATTTCTCAACATGAGCCAAACAAACCCTAAAATCTATCAAAGGTAAGCAAAAAACATGAAGTTGATATTAAATCATCATATGATCACTAATAAAAAATGTGTTCTATTGAAATACTAAAGAACTTTGAACGAAAAATTTAATTGACATGTCCTCG
>NW_020202860.1:9029-13441 GCF_001531365.2 Cynara cardunculus var. scolymus
AACCATCCATATGTTCAATAACTTCCAAGATGGTTATGATGTAACCCTACGTACGTCAAATAAGAGGATGTTAGTGTAGAATCAAAAATTGTTTGATCAGAATACATAAAATGATGGAATAATTGATTCTTAGCATTACTTTTGGTTTATTGCTCCACTCTGCCTGCAACAGTTGTTGAACATTTATCCGATTCTCAAACATTCCTCTTCCACTGTTTTCTTCACCTTACCGAAACACACCCCAAGTGTAGTCGTTGACAAACATTAGCAAATCTGTCAGCCTAGGCCAACACAAAGTGGGTGTTGAGATTAATATACACTTTGCTTGCACTTAAAGTTGCAATGTTTAGGATGCCTAGCAATAAAATGTATATTATGTGGAAGTTAGTTAAAAAGATATAAGCTTTAAGTTATGATCTAAAATATTATGAAAGAGATTACCTTGGAATCTTTTGACTCTTGTATAAGTAATTATGATTATAAAAGTGGCACCAGAATTTTTCTGGAATTGGAAATCATCAAAAGTTTCACAAAGAGCTCCCCGTAAAGTAACTTTGCATGTGACATTGCTAAAGTAAATAATAAGAGCAATAGGAAACAGTTAACCACCGAATCAAAGTATTTGCTAAAAGGAGAAACAACAATTTAACTTGGAAGATCACTTACAATTCTGATATAATCTCCATGTCTCTTTTTCGAAACCCACCCCTCACAGTCTCAACATCTCCTACAACAGTTAAACAACCAATAATATATAAAAAACCAAAAGAACATAAATCGATCAAGTGAGGCAAAAAAAGGTAAGAACTTCTTTTAGACATACCTGTGAGTATGTTGTCATCGTTGAGACGATCATTAACTATTTTCTCAGTTGAAGGTTGGAACCCATGCATAAGGATACAAGGAACATGGGTATCAATTTTTTCCACCTTGGTTAATAGTGTAAATATAATCTTCAAATTTGAGTCAATGACCTTGAAGGCGCGAGAATTCTCAACCACCTTGAAATTCTTCAAAACATACACATTTCCTTCTTACAACAAATTGTTAAACTTATTAACCAAGTTCTTTCTTACCATTGTTGTCATGAGAGAACCCTAAGAAACAAAACAAAGGAAAACAAACAAATTAACCAAAACATACTTTTCTAATGCATGGTATTAACAATAAGAATAAATAACACACATTTTCATCAATCAAAACCATGTCCAAACTAATCAATTCCCCATTTTCTTTGTATTCAAAGATTCCCACAACCTACATATCCTAATTTTTACAACCCAATTTTCATTATTTAACACCAAGTTTTGTAATCCAACAAACTCCATATGTAAAAAGATTTGTAAATAGAAACTTATAAAGAGAAAAAGATCTTATGGTATACAACATAGTATAAGTAATTAACAATGTAATAAGAAATAATATAATCATGTGTATATATATAGCATATAAACAACAATTAATTTATTAACACAAATTCATAAGTTACTTAAATGTCATTTAAAAGTTTGAATTAATGATGCGGATGTTACAAATTCATATGATTAACTAAAATGTAGAAACATTGATTGAGACAATAACACTAACCATAAATGGAACTAAAAGCAATTTAAAAGTTTAAGTTAATGATGTGAATGTTATTATTACCAAGTAATAACATGACCATATGTAACACCCCACACCACACATTGCATGTAACATATATTCCATATACCAGAAACACATGTTTGTACACCATATAGGTCTCCTAGTACAAGAAACTATCATTATAGAATACAAGGTCCAAAAATTCAAAATACAATTCTTACACTAAACCAGATCCACCTAACAAAACTATACATGCCGTCAATAAATCTTCATGCAGATAAGCATATAGGAAAATATCACATTTTCCCTTTCCCTTATCGTCCGTACCTCCTGCAATACATATTTAAAATCACAAAACAAGGGTTAGACCAAAAGGTCTAGTGAGTTACCCTATTTTTGTCATTGCAGGGTGATAATCACCAAAACTTTTAAGTAAAACAACTTTTCATAAATATAGCAAATATATGAACAAGTATGGGCATAGTACCAATACCTTTTACTTTTCAAGCCAAATTCTCTGCTTACAAATAATACATCAAATCCAAAATAGGTTTGTACTAACCAGATTATCATGATGCCATTTTTAAACCTTTCAAATCAAATAAGGTTATTTTAAAGTTTCAGGCCAAACCTGGTATTTTCTCCTCAATAACATCCAGACTATGCTTTTCAATAAAAACTCTGATCCTAAACCTTTAAGTCACAAATAAATAAAGATTCCAGACCATGTAATCTTAAAGGAAATAATAGTAGGAGTTATATTACATAACATACACACAAATGCCACCCTTATATCCAAATGTACACCTCTCCTTGATATGCCACCCTTATCCCATGGTACACCTCTCCTTGATATGCCACCCTTATTTCCTCATCAAAACATTTCTCAATAACAATTCCAAATAGACCGCAGTCAATGCAATTGTTATCAGTTCAAAATTATCAAAATTCCCACTTTATGTTAAAATAACAATTTTATCAACCATGCACAAGGCATAAATACAAATCCGGTCAACATAAACTTGGCCGGACTTCATCTTCGGTCAAAACTTGGCCAATTTACCAAATCCGGACAACACATCGCCCAAGGCTTGTCTGATTTAACACTTAGAATCAATTCTAACACTTTTGTACTAATTACTAATCCGGTCAACACTATGCATACTTGTCTGATTTAAAATAAATCGATCATCTTATAGTTGTATTCCTACTTCTCCGTTCAAAATATTAAACACATACTCATAATTCATAAATCGCTCAAACTGTGAACATGTCCGGTTTAATGTCTAAACCGCTTAATCCTCATCGGGTTTAAGGCCACATCGCTCATGCCTTAAGCGATTTAGTCTAGATCCGGTCAAGCTTTGATCGATGAAGTAGTAAATCGCTCAACCTTCATCCGGTTTAAGAGAAATCCGGACAACCTTTGTCCGATTTAAACTTAATCCGGTCACCCCTTGTCTGGATAAAAATCCTTAATTAAAATATTGATTTCTTTCCAATAATAAACAATATTCAAGTAAAACCAATAACAAATTTTATGCAAAAAGGTTTAGAAATCACTCACCTTAGAGACAAACTCAGATTTTGAAGAAGATGGAAAAACTTCTTGGATATCCAGACAACACACTTCTCAATTGCACTCCAAATTTCCAAAGAAACAAGAAACCTTGCATGATAACCACCCCTTTCTATTTATACTTTCCATATATGTAAAGTCAGCCACTATTCCTCCCGCATGCATGCATACATACAACCCTATTCAAGCATGCATAACATTTCATGCATACACAAACTTATGCATAAATATCATGCACATATATATATATCACATATTTTGCATATAACCTATGCAAACATGTATCCAAATAAACAACTAATTCACATAACAATTACCGTGAGTAATAACCAGGACCCGGTTATCACACCATAGATAATGAATGGAAGCACAAAGAATAGCAAAGATGATTCACTTGTAAGGAAATTGCATGTAATGAAATTGGATAGCACATGAATGATATGTCATGCAGTTTAACGGGGTGAACATTATAATATTCCAATGTTGAACTTATATTAAGGTGGTGTTTGGTTAAAGATATTAAGTAGTGATTAATGAGGATGAAAATAAAAGAAACTATTTGATTTTATATAAATATAATTGATGTGATGTTATTATGTTGCTATTGTCATGTTGAAATGTCATAAGAAGCATTTGATTATAATACAATTCACTTCCCAAAAATAAACTCGAAATAGAATAAATAAATGAATAAAACAAATATTTATGGGAGGGGTTATTCGTCTTCCTAGTCTTCGACACATGAAAGGGTGTGAAAATTTCTTTTCTTGCGTCGACTTGTTAATAATTTGTGATATTGTTCGTCAAAGATTCCTAGTGTTAGTCTCGATTTTTTACAGACGTATCAGAACGTACTTTAAAGGTATTACCTATTTAATTTATTATTATATTTATATTATAATAATTACATGTACTATAAATCAACAAACAAAAGAGGAGGTGAAAATTCATTCAGTAAATAGAACTTCTTCAAGGAACTTAGAAAAAACTGGGAGGAATGAAAATTGATCCTCATTTTCACTTCCGGTCATTTTCATTTCTCAAAATGAGCTAAACAGACCCTAAAATATATCAAAGGTAAGCAGAAAACATGAAGTTGATATTGAATCATCATATGATCACTAATAAAAAATGTGTTCTATTGAAATACTAAGAACTTTGAACGAAAAATTTAATTGACATGTCCTCGRCCATAATATAATATAATATAATGCTAAAAAAATAATCACCCAAGTTATTCAAACTA
>NW_020202860.1:14226-27165 GCF_001531365.2 Cynara cardunculus var. scolymus
AACCATCCATATGTTCAATAACTTCCAAGATGGTTATGATGTAACCCTACGTACGTCAAATAAGAGGATGTTAGTGTAGAATCAAAAATTGTTTGTTCAGAACACATAAAATGATGGAATAATTGTTTCTTAGCATTACTTTGGGTTTGTTGCTCCACTCTGCCTGCAACAGTTGTTGAATATTCATCCGATTCTCAAACATCTCCTCTTCCACTGTTTTCTTCACCTTACTAGAAGACACCCCCAAGTGTAGCCAAGGACAAACATTAGCAAATCTGTCAGCCAAGGCCAACACATAGCCGGTGTTGAGATTAATTTACACTGCTTGCACTTGAAGTTGCAAAGTTTAGGATGCCTAGGAATAAAATGTATATTATGTGGAAGTTAGTTAAAAAGATATAAGCTTTAAGTTATGATTTAAAAGATTATGAAAGAGATTACCTTGGAATCTTTTGACTCGGGAATCTTTTGACTCGGGTAGAAGTAATTATGATTATAAAAGTGGCACCAGAATTTTCTAGAATTGGGAATCATCAAAAGTTTCACCAAGAGCTCCCCATAAAGTAACTTTGCATGTGACATTGCTAAAGTAAATAGTAAGAGCAATAGGAAACAGTTAACCACCGTATCAAAGTATTTGCTAAAAGGAGAAACAACAATTTAACTTGGAAGATCACTTACAATTCCGATATAATCTCCACGTCTCTTTTTCGAAACCCACCCCTCACAGTCTCAACATCTCCGACAACAGTTAAACAACCAATAATATATAAAAAACCAAAAGAACAAAAATCAATCAAGTGAGGCCAAAAAAGGTAAGAACTTCTTTTAGACATACATGTGAGTATGTTGTCATCGTTGAGACGGTCATTAACTGTTTTCTCACTTGAAAGTTGGAACCCATGCATAGGGATACAAGGAACATGGGTATCAACTTTTTACACCGTGGTTAATAGTGTATATATAATCTTCAAATTTGAGTCAATGACCTTGAAGGTGCCAGAATTTTCAACCACCTTAAAATTCTTCAAAACATACACATATCCTTGTTTCAACAAATGGTTAAACTTATTGACAAAGTTCTTCCTTACCATTGCTGTCATGAGAGAGCCCTACGAAAAAAACAAAGGAAAACAAACAAATTAACCAACACATGCTTTTCTAATACATGGTATTAACAATAAGAATAAATAACACACATTTTCATCAATCAAAACCATGTCCAAACTAATCAATTCCCCATTTCTCTTTGTATTCAAAGATTCCCACAACCTACATATCCTAATTTTTACAGCCCAATTTTCATTATCTTACACCAAGTTTTGTAATCCAACAAACTCCATATGTAGAAAGATTTGTAAATAGAAACTTATAAAGAGAAAATGATCTTATGGTATACAAAGTAGTATGAGTAATTAACAAAGTAATAAGAAATAATATAATAATGTGTGTATATATATAGTATATAAACAACAATTAATTCATTATTTACACAAATTCATAAGTTATTTAAATGTCATTTAAAAGTTTAAATTAATGATGTGAATGTTACAAATTCATATGATTAACTAAAATGTAGAAACATTGGTTGAGACAATAACACTAACCATAAATGAAATTAAAAGCAATTTAAAAGTTTAAGTTAATGATGTGAATGCTATTATTACCAAATAATAACATGACCATAGATAATGAATGGAAGCACAAAGTATAACAAAGATGATTCTCTTGTAACGAAATTGCATGCAGTGAAATTGGATAGCACATGAATGATATGTCATGCAGTTTAACCGGGAGAACATTATAATATTCCAATGTTGAACTTATATTAAGGTGGTGTTTGGTTAAAAATATTAAGTAGTGATTAATGAGGATGAAAATAAAAGAAACTATTTGATTTTATAAATATAATTGATCTGATGTTATTATGTTGCTATTGTCATGTTGAAATGTCATAATGTAACACCCCCAAGCACCACATTTGCATATAACACATATTTCATTATATGGAAATATAGTTTACATCACAAGGTCCCATTAGTACAAGAATTCTTATATGTACAAAATCTACATATGAAAAATTTCAAAACAAATCCTGTACTAACACATGTAATACAACATGTATCTTCAAAATAAGCAATCTTAAGCAGATCTTCAAAAGCAAATAACAGGTTAGAAAAATAATCACATTTTCCCTTTCCCCTTATTATCYCTAGACCCCGCCATTCCTGCATTGCATAATTTTAAAACAGAAAATGAGGGTTAGACCATACGGGTCTAGTGAGTAAATTCTTTCTTTGCAAACGCAGGGTGATGAACACCAAAATATAATAAAGTATCTTTGCTCAGAAATATTTGCAATACAATCAAATAATGCAGTCCTTAATGACATGTATAAAAGGATAAACTCAAGAACCTCAGTTCTATTAATAAAATACATCTGCTTAAAGATTCAATGTTCCCAATATGAAACAAATATTGTAACCAAAGCTTCTTTGAATCATTAGACCATTCCTTTGTAAATATTAAAGGAAAGATTTAAGACAATACTTGCCCTTTATGACAAACCATTTTTTCCATCTCAATAACATCTAAATTATTATTTATACTAGGAATAATATCTTTAATTCATCAGGTCACAAAGAAATGATGACTCAAAGTTATTAAATCCGATTAGTAATAATAAGAAGAGTTATAATATTATCTACATATGACAATGCCTCCCTTATTCCAAGTACACCTCTCCTTGATATGCCACCCTTATTCCTCCATCAAAACAGGGCTACTTATCAGAACAGATAAAAGTCACCAAGTCTGAAAGTACCCATTCCCAGTTCCAAGCCAGAACAGACAAAGTCACTACGTCTGGGGGAACTACCTCTTAAAACAAGTTTCGTACCAAAACAGTCTTATGTCACCACGCTTGGTAGAAACATTATACAAAATCCAATTCTATACCAAAACAGACTTACGTCACCAGCTTGGTAGGAAAGTTTCCAAAAATTTAGTTTCATACCAAAACAAACTTACGTCACCACGCTTGGTAGAAACATTTCCCAAAATCCCATTCCAGGCCAAAACAAACTTATGTCACCACGCTTGGTTGGAACATATCTTTTTTAAAAAGATATAAAAGTACTCCTTTTTATAAATCCATAATTAAACCCAATGATAAACATTTATGTAAATGACACAATTGCTAAATACTTGAAAATTTAACAATTATAGATCATCCGGATAAGTTATCCGGATAAACAATCTGAACAACACAACTTAATCCCTTTGTCCGATGCACAAATCCGGACAACACATGCTTGTCCGATTTATCAAATCCGGACAACCCTTGATCGATTAATAACTAATCCGCACGACACTTGTACGATTTAAGAATAAACCGCAAAACACTTGGTCGTATTCATACTTTTCCGTCCATAAACCATTGACCGATTTACATAATTCAACATCTTGCTAACTCAATAAATCACATGACCCTTGAGCGATCTATAACTAAATCGGACAACACGTGTCTGGTTTAGAACCAATCCAGACAACACTATGACCGGTTTAAGGCAATCCGGTCACTCTTTATCCGGATAAAACTCTAAAATGCACAAACAAATTTTAAAGATAGTAGGCAGTTCTTTCTAAAACAATCAACCAAAGTTTAAAAGAGATTTCTTGAAGATACTCACCTTTATGAAGTTTTGAAGATGAAAAGGTAATTTGAATCCAAATCTTGATTATCCGGACAACTCCTCTCAATTGATCTCAATTTCCCAAATAAGGCAAGAAGAAAAACTTTGCCTGATAACCCGTTCCCATATATATATATATATATATATATATATATATACTTTCCAAATGTGTTAAGTCAGCTAAACCAGCCAAAACCGTCCATACATGCATACATGAAATCACAAACCCACACATATGCATATTGATGCATACATATATATATATATACATAACATATATATATATATATAACATATATTATGCATACATATATCCCCATGCATAAAATACACATACTCACATATTTAATTCACGTAAGCATGTATCCACATAGACAATTAATTCATATAATAAATACCTTGGGTAATAACCAGGACCTGATTATCACACATAAGATGCATTTGATTATAATACAATTCACTTCCCAAAAATAAACGTGAAAATGTAGTCTTTTTTATCTAGAAATATAATGTAGTCTTTTTAAAGGAAGTGGATCCTAGGCATATAATCTAGTTTTTTTTTTAAGGAAGTGGATCATAGAAATCTAGTCTTTTTAAAGAAGTGGTGGAACTTAGACATATAATCTAGTCTTTTTAAAGGAAGTGAAACTTAGAAATAATTCTATCTAGTCATGTGCCAATTCTTTATTAAACATGCAATAATCTTCACGGTGCATTAAGGAATTTAAATCATACATGACATATAAGTTAAGAGATCACCAGGTAAATTTATGCTATTTCTCCTCTTGCTATATAAGCAAACATGAGTTCCTGCGTTTTTGTATGGGTTTGAATTAAAGTGCGATTTATTTCCTAGCAAGAATGTACAAGTGCCAATCTTGATCCGACCTGTCTACTGTTGATGTTAAGATTGGTTGTGSGAGTTCGAAAATGTTAAATTTTGCATAGTGGCTAAAGACTGTTATATATTTATGTTTAGAGTCTACATAGAAGTAAGTTTATTCTTCTATGCACAATTTGATTAAAGTCCKTTCCACAGCTCTGRAACACAAATGAAGAAGAAGATTTGCAAGTTTTGGTTAWAATATCTCGTCCACCAATTAAAATGATGTGATTCCTTCATTCTTTTTTCTATTGTACATGATAATAACTCTCAAGTAACTTCAACAACACAAACAATGCATGGTTACTAGTTGATGTCTTGATGTGAATCTTTCGGTTCATATTTGCTCAAGGTCAATAATTATTATGAAATTATATAATCCATATATATGGGAAAAACCACAGACAYGGTTCACCTTTGGTGARGCTTGAACCTTTGACCTCAATGGAGGTTGGGATCCACCGGTAACCTGGGTACCGCTGTGTCAAATACCCCTTGGCAAGGTTAATTATTTATATATATGGGCCATGGTTATGCAGATTGATGTATTTCAATCATTATTATGAAATTATATAATATTTATATATGGCAAAAATCACAAACACGGTTCACCTTTGGTGAGGCTTGAATCTTTGACCTCCATGGAGGTTGGGATCCACCAGTAACCTGGGTACCGCTGTGTTAAATACCCCTTGGCAAGGTTAATTATATATATATATATATATATTGGACATGGTTATGCAGATTGATGTATTTCAATCATTATTATGAAATTATATAATATTTATATATGACAAAAATCATAGACATGGTTCACCTTTGGTGAGGCTTGAATCTTTGACCTCCATTGAGGTTGGGATCCACCAGTAACCTGGGTACCGCTGTGTCAAATACCCCTTGGCAAGGTTAATTATTTATATATGTGGGCCATGGTTATGCAGATTGATGTATGACGATTGGTTGGTGCCACACACTGCAGCCAAACTGAAGTTCCCATATGGGTGGGATGAACAATGCTACCAGACAACTTTAAAGGGTGGGCTTTGACCTTCAGGCCATCGAGCTATTCACATATCTATCATTCAAGCGTCAATATATAAATTGAGGTATGTTTAATCCCTCATTCTCTCTATATATATATACATACATACATATACTATTGCATCTGGGAATCAAATTCGACTGAACCCAGTAAAGATAAAAGATTTTGCTCTTATGGGTATGATTCAAAGGTATGTTTAAGCCCTTAATATCTCTGTATATATACATACATCCATTTGTATTAGAATAAACGTAGCTTTCAGAGATGGAAGTTTTGATATGTACCTTCTCAAAATCTGCCCATGGCTGCTATATGTAACACCCCATACCATACATTGCATGTAACATATACTTCATACAGGAAATACATGTTTATACACCACTTCGGTCCCTTAGTACAATAATCTACCAAACAAAATACATCGCCCAAGAATTTAAAATACATTTCTTGTACTAATCAACGTTCATCAATCAAAAATATACATCATAGACAAATCTTCATGCATATATGTATATAGGAAAATATCACATTTTCCCTTTACCCTTACCGTCCGCACCTCCTGCAATACATATTTAAAAATCACAAAACGAGGGTTAGACCGAAAGGTCTAGTGAGTTACCCTATTTATGTCATTGCAGGGTGATAATCACCAAAACCTTTAAATAAAACAACTTTTCATATATATAACAAATATATGAACAAGTAAGAACATAATACGAATACCTTTCACTTTTCAACAATCTCTGCGTGTGAAAAGTTCATCAAATCCCAACAGATTATACTAATCAATTTATCATAATGCCACTTTCAAACCTTTAGATCAAATAAGGTTTATTCAAAGTTCCAGGCCAACCTGTTATCTTCTCCTTAATAACATTCAAACTATGATTTCTAATAAGAACTCTGATCTTAAATCTTTAAATCACAAGGAAATAAAGATTCCAGAGCGTGGTAATTTTAAGAGATATAATAGTAGAAGTTATATTACATAACACACACATATACAAATGCCACCCTTATATCCAGATGTACACCTCTCATTGATATGCCACCCTTATCCCCTGGTACACCTCTCCTTGATATGCCACCCTTATCCCATGATACACCTCTCCTTGATATGCCATCCTTATTTCCTCATCAAAATATTTCACAAATAATTCCATATAGAATAGACCGCATTCAATGGAATTTTTATCAGTTCAAATTTATTTTATCAAAAATTCTCATTTCTTAACCAAGTGTCAAGTCAATACTTAATCCGGACAAAACTCTGGTCGGATTACAAATCCGGACAACATTAATCATATTGTCCGATTTAACATTGTAAAAGTAATTTTTCCAACACTATTGTCCGGATATCAAATCCGGACAACATTATTCACCAACATCATCCGATTTAACTAAACCGGTCACCACTTAGTCGTATTCCTACTTCTCCATTCAAAATGTTAAACATAATTTCCATATTTATAAATCGCTCAATACTTGACCGGTTTAAAACTAAACCGCTTAACACTTGTTCGGTTTAGGGCTTAAATCGCCCAACCCTTGTCCGATTTAAGACTTAAACCGCTCAACACTTATCCGGTTTAAGGCTTAAATCGCCCAACCCTTGTCCGGTTTAAGACTAATCCTGACAACACTCCTACGATTTAAACTTCCAACCATATGAAAAGATTTTATACAAATAGTTATGCATTCCAAAGAGAAATTAAGCATTTAAAACCACTCACCTTATGCAACTTCCTTTGAAAATCAGACTTTTGAAAAGCTCAAATTGGAAATTCGGTCAACCTTCTTCTCTTTAAATCGCTCAACTTTTTGAAAATAGCAAGGGGATGAAATGGAGGTCAAACTCTTCCTTTTATACCTTTCTAAAACAGGAACGGTCGGCCATAGCAGCCTCCTCTCCACATGCATGAATCCTGCCTCACCACACACACATACACACACACACATACACATATATATATATATATGTGTATATGTATATACATTTCACATTTTTGCATAAAATTCGCATACCCACATAATCAAATGCACAAATTTATCATGCAGTCACATAAGCACATAATAAATAATCACGTATAAGTTACCTCAGGTGATAACCAAGACCCAATTATCACATTATCCACCCCTCAAAAGAATTCCGTCCCGGAATTCCTTTAATAAAAAAGCCACGGGTATTCTGATCTTATTTTAGACTCCAATTCCCATGTCGCTTCTGGTCCTTTGTGAAATTTCCACTGAACCTTAACCAGACTTATCTCTTTGTTTATCAACACCCTGATCTTTTAGTCAATTACAACTTCTGGTGTTTCCACAAAGTTCTATTTACTGTCTAATTTAACCTCTGGCAGCGGTACAGCTAGACCCGGATTGGCTAAACATTTTCGTAGATTCGATACGTGGAAAGTGTTGTGAATCAGACTTGGTTCTTTTGGTAGCTCTAACTGATATGCTACTGGCCCAATTTGCTTACATATTCTGAACGGTCCAACATACCTCGGACTGAGCTTACCCTTCTTTCCGAATCGGATAACACCCTTCCACGGCAAAACTTTCAACATCACAAAATCACCTACACAGAATTCAATCGGCTTTCGACGATTATCAGCATAACTTTTCTTGCGATCTTGTGCTGTTCTGATTCTTTTACGGATCTGTTCGATCTTCTCAGAAGTTTCTTGGACAATTTCAGGACCCGTCAGCTGTCTTTCACCCACCTTGTTCCAACATAACAACGTTCGACATTTACGTCCATACAATACTTCATATGGTGTTGCTTGGATGCTGAAATGGTAACTGTTGTTATATGCAAACTCTATCAACGACAAATGATCTTCCCACGATCCCCCGAAGTCAATAATACAACTTCTCAACATGTCTTCCAGAGTCTGGATAATTCTTTCACTCTGTCCGTCAGTTTGCGGATGATAAGGCGTGCTTAGTCGGATTTCAGATCCCAAAGCTTTCTGCAACCTGATAACTCTCAAATTGTGAGAGTTATTTGTTGTTCAATACCCCTATTTTATTGTGTCTTTGGTACCCATTTTGCTCTTATCCTGTATTTTTGGTCCAAAATATGTTTAGAGGTGATGAAAGGTCAAGAATTTAATTATTTTCTAAAAAACCCATTGTTGTTGGTATACTGCCCACATTCTGCTCACATTCTTCCTATGGTGTATTTTTCTCATGACGGATTTGAACAAAATTCAAATACTGGCTCTCTTGGGTATTAATGAGATTTAATTCTGAATTCAGATCCGAAAATCTTGAGTTACTTGGAAGAATGGGCCTGGTTGAGTTATAAGATGCCAATAAAGTACTCCTACCATTATTTTAATGAAAAAGCCTTCCTTACTTTTTCATTATTTTAATGGTTAGGTAGCTTTACCTTTTGCAACCTTTCAAGAAAAAGTGACTAGGCCAGAAAAAGTAGACATGTGGTGATGGGAGGTCCTTACATTCTAGTCGATGAAGACTTTCTTCCTTTGGACGAAGAGTTTGTCCGATCCTCACTTTTTCCTATATATTGAAGCTTTTCTCTCATTTGGAAGACATCCATTCCATCAACAATTTAGCTAAGCAACCTTGGAGCATTCTCTCAAGCTCTACAATAGTAGAGCAAGTTTAATTTCTGCTTGTAATTTTATTTTTATACTTAGTCTTTAATTCTCGCCACTGTGTATTGTATGCCCTCTGTGGGCAACAGTTTAAGTATTATTTTCAGTTCAAGTATTTCTTATGCATTTTTCTTCTTCTGTTTCATCTATGTGTTCTAATTTTATAATGAGCTAAGCACCCATTTGGGTGTGGGTGTGAGTCAAACTTAAGAATTTGAAGGCGCACTTGGGTGTTGCCAATTTTATTGATTCTTAAGCTTGGTCATTTAAGTCGGGAGTTAAGCTCAATGCAGATAAGCTGATCACTTTGAAGTGTTAATATTAGATCCTTGATCCAGAGATGGGCGRATCTGAAATACTGCTTAGATGATGCACAAAGATTTGAGAGAGTCTTTGATAATCACGCAGAGATGCGGGTTTTGCTTGTTTTTAGCTAATGTTCAGATATTAGTCGAGTTTATACGACAATGAGTTGTGAGAATAAATCTTCAGGCTAGTGGAACCAGATATCTTTTTATCTATTAGCTGATTCGGCAATCTTAAGGTTGATAAAACTGGACGCTTTGTGGGCACTCTGTGGGCACTGTATATAAGAATTCACTTTCGAGAGATCGAATTTCTTATAGAAGTCCCACGAGTTCCTGACCAAACTGTTCCAACAATGTTCTTAAGGGAAGCTTACATCCATACCCATCTTTTAATATTAAAAGTTTATTTCATATTTTAATGATTTGCACCAATCAAAACTCAAATATTTTCTCAACCCGAAACATGTTCAAGAAGTTCATGAAAATCTCATATTCTCAGTAAGTCCAGTCCCTGTGGAAACGATCTTGGTACTATACCACTTTATTACTTGAAGCGATCAGAGCGTCGACGTGTACTTGCACCGCCACTTTGGGGTTTTTGTGCTCACTGTGTGCACACTTACGATCTGAGCGCACCAAGTTTTTGGCGCCGCTGCCGGGGACTGGCGCGATTTTTATCCTGAGATATTGATTTTCATTAGAGCCTTGGTCATTTGTTTCATTCGTTGTTCCTGTGTTGTATGCCACGGCTACAACACGGTGATCTTTTACCTCTTGATCTTGAGTTAGAAAGAACCATTAGGAGACGAAGAAGTGGTAGAAACAATCGGCGAAATCCCACTCTAAACCGTACCATGGGGGATAATCCACCTCCTCAGGAAGCCACGTTTAATATTGCCGATGACAAAAATAGAGGCATACGGGACTACGCAACTCCCGAATTTGGTCAACTGGCCTTGGGAATTGGTAGGCCCGAAATGACAGCAACATCTTTTGAACCCAAGCCGGTTATGTTTCAAATGATTTATGCTATAGGTTAGTTTGGGGGATTATCTTCGGAAGATCCGCACTCTCATTTGAAATCTTTTATAGAAATGACGGATCATTTTAAAATTCCCGGAGTTACTCAAGAGGCCTTACGCTTGACGCTTTTCCTTTATACATTGAAGGATAGAGCTAGAGCATGACTAAATTCTCAACCACCAAACTCGATCCTTGGAATGATTTGGCAGAAAAATTTCTAAAAAATACTTTCCTCCGACGAGGAATGTAAAAATTAGAAATGAGATTATGACGTTTCGCCAAGAAGAAGATGAAGCGGTATCGAATGCATGGGAGAGTTTCAAGGACCTTTTACGGAAGTGTCCTCACCACGGAATCCCTCATTGTATTCAATTGGAAACCTTTTATAATGGACTTTCCAGTGCCGCTAAGATTATTCTTAACGCAACAGCCGGTGGAGCTTTTACAGCTAAAACCTACAACGAGGCGTATGACATTTTGGAACAAATTTCTAATAATAATACTGAATGGTCTAACCCTCGTGCTGTTATTTCTAAATCTGCATCGGGAATCCATGAGCTTGATGCCATTCTTCTTTAAACGCTCAAATTGTTGCTTTAACTAATTTGGTTAAAAACAATTTAAATTTGAATGGGGAAAAGAATCAAGTCCAATCCGTAATGTCCAATTCTTCCATGACCGAATCTTGTGTTTTCTGTGGTGAAAGTCATTCTTATGAGTTTTACCCCAGAAACCCCGTTTCGGTAAATTATGTTGGGAACCATACAAGAAATAGCCCATTTTCTCCAACGTACAATCCAAATTGGAGAAATCATCCGAATTTTTCATGGGCCGGAAATTTGGGACTTCAAACCCCTGGGGCAACTCAAGTCCAAAACCGACCTTCAAATCCCCCGGGATTTCATCAAGGTGGTCATCACATGCAAAGTAATCATCACATGTATCGAAATGGGCAATCTTCACAATCACATGCACCTAGGCAACAAAATGCATCGGAGGGTAATGGTTCACTCGAATCTTTACTTAAAGGTTTTATAAACCAAACCAATGCCACCTTGAGGAATTTTGAGACCCAACTTGGCCAATTTGCCGCGTATCTCAAGAATAGACCTCAAGGAACTTTGCCTAGTGACACGAAAATACCAAAAGAACATGTTAAGGCCGTGACTTTAAGAAGTGATAGGAACCTGGGAGACTCTAATGTCACAAAAGAAACACCTAGTGAGCCAATTTGTCAAGAAAATATTTCACATTCTTCTGACACATCGAAATTTCCAGTTCTGTTTCCTACAGTTGAAGTAACATAGAATCCTGTTTCTGTTCCAGAAACAGCAGATTTGCCCAGTTCCAGCACCACCCAGTCTCCACCTGACACTGCTCACAGTGGGCATAAACTGCCCACACCCCAACAGAAAAAGACCGGTCCAACAGATTTAGATCTGAGAGATTTACATTTTCCAGGCAGGATGAAAGCCAAAAATGTGGATGTACAGTTTAAGAAGTTCTTGGACATCTTTAAGCAACTCCACAAACATACCTTTGGTAGAAGCTCTCGAGCAAATGCCTAGCTATGTTAAATTTTTGAAAGACATCCTCAATAAAAAAAGAAGACTGAGTGAGTGATTTTGAGACCATGTCTTTGACAAAGGAATGTAGTGCCCTTCTTACTTGCAAAATTCCCCCAAAATTAAAAGACCCGGGAAGTTTCACCATCTCGTGCTCTATTGGAGGGAAAGAAGTAGGTCATGCCTTGTGTGACCTTGGGGCAAGTATAAATCTCATGCATTTGTCCATTTTTAATCAGTTGGGAATTAGGGAAGTTCAACCTACTATCGTGACTTTGCAATTAGCGGATAGGTCCTTGGCATATCCGAAAGGTAAAATTGAAGACATCTTGGTAAAAGTGGACAAATTCATCTTTCCAGCCGACTTTCTAGTGTTAGATTATAAAGCCGATAGAAATGTTCCGATCATCTTAGGAAGACCCTTTCTTGCTACGGGTAGGACATTAATTGACCTACAAAAGGGTGAGTTG
This sequence comes from Cynara cardunculus var. scolymus, assembly GCF_001531365.2. NCBI lineage: Eukaryota > Viridiplantae > Streptophyta > Magnoliopsida > Asterales > Asteraceae > Cynara > Cynara cardunculus. Next base: position 26,839 of record NW_020202860.1, read on the forward strand.
ACCATGAGTGTAAACGACCAACAGATGACTTTCAATGTGTTTAAGACTCTTAAGTTCAATGGGGAGATTGAGGATTGTTCGTCTATTTACTCAGTAGGTGAAGATTTAGATCTAAGTTTGATCGACTGTGTCCACAGTGGAGACACTGTGGGTACGGCAGAAGACATTTGTGAAGAAGACTTACTTGAGGACATAACTGCCTTTGAACAATTAGATTTTAAAGATATACCAACCCAAACCCCGTCCATTGTAGAAGCACCCGATTTGGAGTTAAAACCACTGCCTTCACATCTTAAGTATGCATATCTTATGGAAGAAGAAAAATTG
>NW_020202861.1:0-1161 GCF_001531365.2 Cynara cardunculus var. scolymus
TCTGCATTCAAATATTGATCTTGTGGCTTATACGAACTCAGACTATGTTGGATGCCAAATTGACAAAAAGGGCACCTCTGGAAGCTGCCAGTTTCTTGGAGGAAAATTAGTTAGTTGGTCTTCAAAGAAGCAGAACTGTGTTTCAACTTCAACAGCAGAGGCTGAATATGTAGCTACTGCAAGTTGTTGCTCACAAGCTCTGTGGATGCAGACTCAACTACGCGACAATGGCTACTCTGTCAACAAGATCCCCATCCTCTGTGACTCAAAGAGTGCTATTGCTATATCAGCCAATCCAGTCCAACATTCAAAAACAAAGCATATCGACATAAGGTACCATTTCTTAAAACATCAAGTTGAAGAAGTTAATGTCGAATTATACTTTGTAAAATCAGAATTTCAATTGGCTGACCTCTTTACTAAAGCCCTAGATGAGAAAAGGTTTAATTTCCTTGTTGAAAAGATAGGAATGACATGTCCAGAGTCCTAGTTGATGGTTGTCTTATTCTTTATTCTTTATTGCATATATTTTTACTTTTAAATCTCATTTTGTATATAGTTTTATTTCTTGAATAACCTTTCACTTGATTTTATAGTAAACATGTTTAACGTCGCAGAGACTTGCAATGTTTGAGGGGGAGTATGTACTTCAAAATAATAAAACCTCTTCAAGAAGAAAATGTTTTTAATCGCAGAAGTCTTTTCACAGATACTCTGTGATCGCTTACAGAGGCTCTTTGAACGGATCTTATGTTGATACTTCTTCTTAGGATTTTAAATGGTTTTTTTTCGAGGGGGAGCCAAGGAAGCTGGCTCACAGGGGGAGTTTTGAAATAAAAATCAAACCACAGAAGGTGCCAAAATTTTTGAAGTATCTTGTTCTCAGAGGTCAACTCATCAGAACCTCTAGCGCTTCTAACAGAGACTCTCTGGGTTTGAGCTGAGCAAGTACTCATCTCTCTGTGGATTTTCAAACCGTTTAGGTAAAGGTGTAACATATTAGAAGACCCGACACATATCACAGAGGCTCTGTTACCCTTAAGCCTCTGAAAGAACTCTCTTAATAGTTCTTGTCTATTGATATGGTGCGCGTGGTTCTGTGGATAAGGGTTAGAACTTATCACGCGCGTGTCAGAAACGGTGGCGCACGTCATCAATCGC
>NW_020202861.1:2821-5004 GCF_001531365.2 Cynara cardunculus var. scolymus
CCTCCTCCCAGTGCTACCCATGCTACTAGGGGCCCTGTTCTAGTGGGATCCCCTATTGAAAAAGGCGCTCACACGCCAAGCCCAACCCAAGCTAACCTCGCAGAGGACATTCCTTCGTCTTCTGTCGATCGCACAGCCGGGCAACCACATACTACTCCTACGTTGTCTCAAAAGGATGAAGGTTTTACTATAAGAGTCCCATCGCCCAAGGACTCGTCACATCCCATAGAGGCATCTGTTGCCTCTCCAAACATGAGTGACCAACCAGAATATGCTTCAGAGGCATATGTGAGACTCACAGAGACAGAGGGTCTAGAACGCCCAATGTCCACACTCGATCCCTCTGCCATAATAGGCTCTGAACTTACAAGGCAAGAAATCGACAGAAAACGGGTAGGCTCTCCTCCTGGAGACGTACGAGGATCCCGTGGAAGTCCCCGAGCAGACATCGTAAAATCAGTCGCTGAGGGCGCCTCTCGCTCCGAGGCTACTAGGTCACCATGTGTTGGTGATCTAGACTCCCAGGATGCCTATGTGACGAAGTGGGAGCTACAAACCTTCGCCACAGCGGTATTCCAAAAGATGGACGAGTTGAAAAGCTTGTTCATCTCTCGCACTATGACAGAAGATCTTCCCCCCATCACAGAGGCTCTGAAGGAGTTGAGCTCTACAACGGCAGAACTCAAGACAACTCTTGCAACCCTTTAGAGCTCTGTCCTACAAAAAGACGATCTCACCAACGCCTTCAGCGCTCTGACCCTCAATCCTTCCTCAATCAACAAGCTCAGGTCAGAACTATCAGAGGTGGCCGCCCAGTTCGCTGCTGACTTCATCTCTGCGGGCTACACAGACTACTCAACTTTCAAAGATGAGATCAAGCAAATGTTCTCCTCTACGGTGACATATGGTGTTGATACCAAGTCCTCCAGGGCCAACATCAATCACCTAGCCACTCGAAGAGAGCTCGATGCTATGGTTGAAGCTCTGGGTGATATTGTGCGCAAACACACGGATCAACTTCTCGCAGAGGCCCGAGCCTCCTACAAGGCGATCAGAGAATGCACTTCACAGCTCGTGAAAGAGGGTGACACCTTTAGAAGCAAAATCTATCGAAGCGTCTCAAAGTTGAAGTGATTGACAGAGATTGATATAAGCCACGCCTCTGTGCATGCTGAAGAGGTGATTAAGAAGATGAAGAAGGCGGCCACTAAAATTCTAAAGAGATTGGAGAAGGCTCCCCTAGAAACTTGCAAGGCAGAAGCCACCAAACACCATGACGATCAAGGAGGTGACGACCATGATCGTCATGAGGGGGAGAAGAAGGCAAAGAAGAAAGCTAAGGAGCCCAAGAAAAAGACTTCTGCCAAACCACTCAAGATAGTGGACTCTGCAGCTGCCCTGTTCTCGAAAGAAAAAGCACCAGAGCCTAAGGGGAAAGGCAAGGGCAAGGCTGTAGAGGAATCGCCACACAAGGGATCATCAAGCTCAGAGACGCCAGTGATAAACGAAGAAGATTATGATGACCCAAAGCTCGTTCAAGCGTTAAAGGCTTCTTTGGTAGAAGCTCAAGCAAGAAAGGGCAGAACTCGCTTCCTCCCAGAGCTGGAGAAGGCTCATCCTCCATGAAGGCAAAGGAGGAAACGTCAACGGGTACGTTCAATGCTCTGCAAGGAACCGTCAAACCTATCCTTGCAGAGCGGTCCACCCAGAGGCCAATACTTGAAGAAAAAGAAGCCAAAGTGATAGAATCTGCCACAGTAGGAAGGGTCTCTGAGATCTTTGAATCAATGAGCAGGATTCCCATGCAACAAGTGCACACAGAGCCTGTTACTACTGAGGAGGAGATTCTGCTGTGGAGATACTCTACAGTGGACACAGAGTCCCCCCTATGATCCAGAGCTCACAGGTATACCTTCTGCCGTCACCAAGTTTCAATTCTTTAAACTTACAAGGCCACGCGAGAGCATGTGATTACATCACTTGAAACGATTTCTCCAAGGACCTTGCTGAAGAAGATGGTGCTCTACGTTCAATACGTTGTGAGGAGGGATGATGGCAACTTATACATGTTCACAGATGCTGACCTCCACAACCTCTGTGTATTTGATCTTATCTACCTGCACAAAATTCTCAACAAATACATGGAGAGGAGGTCAAGCTATTCTATATCGCTCAGAAGGCTT
>NW_020202861.1:6684-8173 GCF_001531365.2 Cynara cardunculus var. scolymus
TAATTTTGAGCTCTCTGTCAAGAACGTCTTGGTGCAAAAATTCTCTTTCTTTTTGGAAGAATTCTTTGACAGAAGTAACATTACACTTCTCATGCTTCAACTTCCTTAACTCATCCACCTTGTTTTTCAAATCTTTTTGAACCTCGGCAAACTTTTCCTTTGAAGCATTTTCCAAATTTATAAACTTTGTTTGAGCTTATTCAAACATTTTGAAAAATCTGTTTCTTTCCTCTGTGAGAAGAATGACTTATTCTTCACAAAGAGAAAGTTTTTCTTTTAGCTTGAAATGCTCCAAATGACATGAATCGAGGTTATGAATGATCTATGTGTATAGATCAAGTGATTCAGAAGAGTAAGAAGTAGAAACCTCTTGGTCATTTCTTTCAGAGGAGTCAGAGTCGATCTTAGCCATCCCACAGAAGAGCTCATCCTCTGTGTCCAAGTCTTCCCAAGCAAGGAGACCCTTCTACTCATCTTCATCAGAGGTTTCATCAGTTACTAACTCACTCGATTGAGCTAGCAGAGACTTCTATTGGTAGTAGTCAGCCTTCTTTTTGTAGAAGGCTGCATCTCTAGGACCCCTCTGTGGAGCCTTTGGCCCTTGTGACCAGCAATCTGCAGCAAAGTGGCCTGGTTTGCCACATCTAAAGCATCCTTCCTTCGACTATTCCTTCTTCTGCTCCTCTACCTTCTGTGAAGGCTTCTGCTCCTTCTCACTAGCATCCGATCTACCACCCTCTATAAAGTTTCTTCTGTTGAAACTCTTGTACTGCTTCCTCTCACCACCCTTTCTGTATTCTCTGGTGATCAAGGCCAGAGTTTTCATCATCTCCTTCATCGAGACTTCTTCATCAGAACTCTCCTCACTCTCTGCTATCAAGATCTTCTTCTTCTTTTCTATCTCTTCCTTCTGTGTTCCTTTCCCCTTTCTAGAGCTGCCATCCTATGCAACCAGAGCAAGTGGACCACCATAGATCTTCTTCATTTGTAGAACTTGAGGCTCTTGACTTTTAAGAGARCCAAATAAGTCAGCCAAAGTCCAAGCTTCCAGATCCAAGGTGGCCTTCATAGACATGGTTAGGTGCATCCATTCAATTCCAAGGCTCTTCAAGAACCGAGAGTTGTTGTCCTCTGCCGTTCTCATTACTCCATACCTTTTGCAATTGCTAATAAGGATGTTTAGTCTGGAGTATGTGTCCGACAGAGATTCACCCTCCTTAGCCTTGAAGTTGTGGTATTCATCAATGCAAATGGCTCGATTGTTCTTGAGTGTTTTCTTACCTCCCTCAATCTATTTTTCTAATTCTGCCCAAATATCCATGGACAGTTGGCAGTGATCAATACATTTGAAGATTTCATGACGTATTGCCATGATTAACAATCTTTTGCACTTGCTGCCCAAATCAACCAATATTTTGTCTTCATCACTCCAGTTAGCAATAGGTCTTGGCTCATATTGTTCAGGAACTTCAGGGGTTGTGCCAGTAGC
>NW_020202861.1:8501-18145 GCF_001531365.2 Cynara cardunculus var. scolymus
AATGAGAATTCAATTCCTGCTCTGATACCAATTGTTAGGACCTGTAAATTTAGATTTGGTATTTGAACTCTTACTCTGAATGATCTCTAGGACGATTACAGTGCAGCGAAAACAATGATAAGAACAAAACAGAGTAATTAACCAAGAACACACAGATTAATATGAAGAAGATGAACACAATAGAATAGCTTCAAAGGTTTTTCAATTGATTGAAAATATAGACGATTACAATACGGAAGCACACTGAATACAAAGGCCTAAGCTGCTATTTATACTAGACCCTAACGACCTTACTACATGATCTAGGAAGTGAAATCATCTAAGCCATCCAAATAAAGTCTATTAAAATCTAGTCACGTGAGAAGCACATGCAGCTAACAACCTTTGAAAAACAGCAGAACAGGATCTTCACATAAGACAAATCCGCAGACCCTCTGTGAGCCATCTCAGAGGCTCTGCTGTAGTAGACTTGTATGATCTTATTGTCAGAGGACCATTTTCCAGAACCTCTGTGCGAGACTTCAGAGGTTCTGTTGAACTTTACTTGCATGATGAAACAGCTTCTGTTGCTAGTCCTCTGATGTCTTATGTGGAAGATACCCTTCTGTCAACACTTGCAGAATACTTTTTCATACTTTTACAATAAGAGAATATTAGAGCTAACACTTGTACTAGTGGAACCTTATGTTGTAAACTATATATCTACGTAATGAAATATGTGTTATATGCAAATGTGGTGTTTGTGGGTGTTACAGTTTAAGGCTAGATCGGACGATACATGAGCGGTTTAATGTGAACCCTGGTCAATACTTAAGCGATTTAAGAAAACATCTGATTGCCTCTTGGGCGGTTTAGGACAAATCCAGACGACCCTTGTCCAGTTTAGATAGATCCCGGACAACACTTGACCGGTGTAGATGAAATCAACACTTGTCCGGTTTAAGGTGGTATCCGCGCGATATAGTGATATTCATAGTAAGGCAGTTTCAAATAGCATTGAATTGTATGCAACATTTAATACTCAAAGCATAACTTACTCACCTTTGATTGATTTGGTCCGATTATTGTCTACGGTTTACCTTCACAGTCTTTATTCTCAATGATTTGCTCTCCACCAAAGAATTCCCAACCCTTTTTCCTTTCATATGCACTTGCTATATATAGCAAGTGCATAGCCACTTTTATTATAACAAAATCACACTCACACACCATAAATATACATACACCTCTAATATATGCATATAATTATATATTTAATTTTCTTAAATAAAAATTAATAACCCGAATATTACAGCAACGAATCCTGCTGCCTTTCCAATGGCAGTAGATGCAGCAGAGATCACCGACAGGAATAAAAATAGAAGTGAAGAAGGGAAACAAATGGAGAAAAGAAAATGGAAAGGATCTTCGGCCAGTTATCGATGATCAAAAACTGCCAAGTTTAATAATAAGGCAATGCAGGGACCGATGGAAAGAACCTGTCCCCGATGTCGACAGTATCACCAAGGAGAATGCCGTATAGAACCCATAAAATGTTTTAACAGCGGTGAAGTTGGGCATACTTCAAATTTTTGTCGACAAAACAGAAAATGTTTCCATTGTAATTCCCTAGATCATTTCAAGAAATAATTGCCCACAATTGAAAGCTCCATAGCTCACTATGGGAAGCAATACATCGACCGGCTGTGGGAGACCAAGTATGGGCAGAGGATTGGGTGGGGCACAGGGACGATCTTTTCAAATGACCAAACATGGAGTAGAAACTACAGCTGATGTAGTAACAGGTACATTTTTCGTGAACTCCTTACATGCTAAAGTGTTATTTGACTCGGGTGCAAACTCCTCGTTTGTATCCCCATCATTTGCTTTATGTGCTCGAATGAATTCTGTGCCACTTGACGTTAAGTTAGTAGTTGATACTGCTAACGGTCAAGTATATGTGGATTATGTGATCAAAAACTGCATTATCATCATTGAGGAATGTGAGCTACCCATCAGATTATTCCCCATGCCTATGAAAGTGTTTGACGTAGTAGTGGGAATGGATTGGTTAGCCAAGAATCAGGCCAGCATTATTTGTGATAAGAAGATGATTAGAATAATATTACCAAACAGAAGGACAATCAATATTTATAGTGATAGTCAAAGCCATTCACACGGATTGTTATCAGTAATGAAGGCTAGAAGATGCATGCAGAAGAGGTGTCAAGGATTTTTGGCCTATGTAATCAATGCCAAAAAGAAAAAGGAAGAACAGAGATTGATTCCAATGGTCAATGATTTCCCAGAGGTATTTTCGAAGGATTTGTCTAGTCTTCCACCAGATAGAGCTATAGAATTCAGAATTGACCTCTTACCCGGGGCAATGCCTGCAGCCAAAGCACCATACAGATTAACCCCACTCTAGTTGAAAGAGTTAGTCACACAGTTAAAAGATCTGCTCGATAAAGGCTTTATCAGACCAAGTACATCACCTTGGGGAGCTCCAGTTCTGTTTGTCAAGAAGAAAGATGGATCTATGTGCATGTGCATAGATTATCGAGAACTCAACAAATTAACGATAAAAAATAGATATCCATTACCCAGGATAGATGATATGTTTGATCAGTTAGTAGGGGCTAGCTACTTTTCCAAGATTGATCTGCGGTCTGGATACCATCAACTAAAGGTAAGAAATGAAGACATTCCTAAGACTGCTTTCAGGACAAGGTACGGGCATTATAAATTTTTGGTTATGCCTTTTGGATTAACCAATGCACCTGCAGTCTTCATGGAATTAATGAACAGAGTATGTCAAGAATATCTTGATAAATTTGTGATTGTGTTCATTGACAACATTCTGATTTACTCGAAAACAGAGGAAGAACATGCAGAGCACCTTCTTCTGGTCCTGAGTCTCTTAAGGAAAGAAAAGTTATATGCTAAGCTGTCAAAATGCGAGTTCTGGTTGCGAGAAGTTCAGTTTTTGGGGCATGTGATATCAGAAAAAGGGATACAAGTAGATCCAGCAAAAATTGTAGTGGTTGCAAAGTGGGAAGCACCAAAATCCCCATCTGAAGTTCGAAGCTTTTTGGGATTGGCAGGTTATTACCGTAAGTTCATACAGAACTTTTCAAAAATAGCCGTACCATTGACCAAGTTAACTCGAAAAAATGTTAAGTTTGATTAGGAGGCAGAGCAGCAGAAAGCTTTTTAGTTATTAACGGATCATCTTTGCAGCGCCCCAATTCTATCTCTGCCCGATAGAACAGAAGATTTCATGGTATACAACGATGCATCGAAGTTGGGATTGGGCTGTGTATTGATGCAGAGAATAAAAGTCATATCTTATGCATCTCGCCAACTAAAGGATCATGAAAAACATTACCCTACCCATGACATGGAACTAGCAGCCGTAGTCTTCGCACTAAAGATATGGAGGCATTATCTTTTAGGAACCAAATGCTAAATCTTTACGGATCATAAAAGCTTACAACACTTGTTCAACCAGAAGGATCTAAATATGAGGCAGCGGCGATGGATTGAACTTGTTAATGACTACGATTGTCAGATTCTCTACCACCCAAGAAAGGCAAACGTGGTGGCCAATGCTTTGAGCTGAAAGGAAAGAAGTGGCACGATCAGAGCAATGAAAATCTGTTTAACTCCAGACCTTCACCAAGCAATTTTGAAAAACCAGAAAGAAGCTGTTAAAGAAGAGAACCAGAAATCTGAAAAGGTGGGAAAAATGATTTCTACCATGGAAACCAACAACGAAGAAATTTTATGCTTCCAAGGACGGATGTGATTACCAATTTATGGGAATATACAGGAAACTATTCAAAATGAAAGCAACAAGTCCCGCTACTCAGTACTTCCAGGTACCAACAAAATGTATAAAGATTTGAAGGCATTTTTATCGGTGGCCAAGTCTCAAGAAAGACAAAACAAGGTATGTGGAGCAATGCTTAACTTGCTTACAAGTTAAAATTGAACATCAAAGACCCTATGGAAACCTACAATCATTAGAAATACCAGTCTGGAAATGGGATCACATTACAATGGACTTCATCAGGAAATTACCCCGAACACCAAAAGGTTACGATGCGATATGGGTAATAGTGGACCGTCTATCAAAATCTACACATTTCCTACCAATGAAAGAGACTTATTCATTGGAAAGATTGGCTCAATTATGCATCAAGGAAATCGTGACTAGGCATGGTGTTCTATTGTCCATTATTTCTGACCGCGACAGTCGTTTTACTTCAAAGTTCTGGGAAAGTCTACAAAGAGCTTTGGGATCCCAAATCATATTGAGTACAGCTTATCACCCACAAACGGATGGACAAAGTGAAAGAACCATCCAAACTCTTGAGGATATGTTGAGATCTTGTGTCATCGACTTCGGGGGATCATGGGATCTGTGAATCCCAAATATCCTACACAATCAGATTAATTGTTAGCTCAATTATTCCTATTTTGTAAAAGTATATAAAAGTATACTACAAGTCTTGACAGAAGAATAACTCCACAGAAGACCACAGAGTACTAACGACAGAAGCTGTTTGATCGATCAAGTTAAGAGTGGCAGAACCTCTGGTATGTTTCACAAAGGTTCTGGAAAATAGTCCTCTGTAATATAGAACATGCAAGTCAATTACAACAGAGCCTCTGAGATGGCTCACAGAGGGTCTGCGGATTTCATCTTCGGTGAAGTTTCTGTTCCACCTGTTTTTAAAGATTGTTTGCCGCATATGCTTCTCACGTGACTAGGGAATAATCGACTTTATTTGGATGGCTCAGATGAAGACACGCGTCAAGATCTGGTCTCTAAGGTCATTAGGAACTAGTATAAATAGCGTCTAAGGCCTTTGTAATTGTGGTGCTTCTAGTATTGTAATCGTCTAATTTTTCAATTGAATTGATTGAAAAACCTTTGAAGCAATTGTCCTGTTTATCTTCTTCATCAATATTGTGTGTTCTTAATACTCTGTTTTGTTCTTATTATTGTTTCCGCTGCACTTTAATCGTCTTAGAGTTCATTCTGAGTATTAGATCATAATCAAAGCTGAATTTAAGGTCCAACAATTGGTATCAGAGCGGGAATTGAATTCTTATTCGATTATTTCTGATTTTGGTATTAATCTGTGTTTTCTAGGACACCAGTTTTCTTCAGATCAACCCTGTTTCACTCACTATTAAATCAAATTTCAATGGCAAATTTGGTTAATACCTCGTTCATGAGTACTAGATCTCAATCAAAACCTCCCACACTTATCCGTAAGGAATATCCGCAATGGAAAGTGCGCATGATCAACTTTTTGGAGGGAATTCACCCCAGAATGTGTGAATTTCTCTACAATCCTACATACGTGCCAATGATTTTAATTCCAAGAGTTCCAGCTATTGGTACAACCCCTGAAGTTCCTGAGCACTATGAGCCCAAACCAATCGCAAACTGGAACGATGATGAAAAGGTATTAGTGGAATTGGAAAGAAAATGCAAAAGGATGTTGATCATGGCTATACCACATGAGATCTTCAAATGTATTGATCACTGCCATCTGTCTATGGACATTTGGGCAGAATTGGAAAAACAGATCGAAGAAGGGAAGAAGHCTCTCGAGAACAACCGAGCCATTAGTATTGATGAATATCATAGCTTCAAGGCTAAGGAGGATGAATCTCTGTCAGACACAGAGGATGGGATCTTCTGTAGGATGGCAAATATTGACTCAGACTCCTCTTACTCAAATGACCAAGAGGTTTTCACTTCTTACTCTTCTGAATCAACTGATTCATATCATTTGGAACATTACAAGCTTAAAGAAAAACCTTCTCTTCGTTAAAAAGAAGTCATTCTTCTCACAGAGGAAAGAAACAGATTTTTAAAAATGTTCGAAGAGGCTCAATCAAACTTTGTAAATTTAGAAAAATCTTCAAAAGAAAAGGTTGCCGAAATTCGAAAGGAGTTAAAAACAAGGTTGATGAGTTAAGGAAGTTAGAGCATGAGAAATGCAATGTTACTTCTGTCAAAGAATTCTTCCAAAAAGAAAGAGAATTTTTGCACCAAGATGTTCTTGACAGAGAGCTCAAAATTAAAAAGTTTCAAGAGCCTCAAAATGTTTATAAAAAGATAAAAGTTAACATGGGGAGAAGAGGTCTGGGTTTCTCAGAATTTGACAACAGACCAGGTTTTAAATCTAACAAAACTCTTRAGAATACCTTCAGATCTTCAAAAAATCTTAAAAGTAACATCCCATATTCTGAATCCATTTTCAAAAGAAGAAGGCTGTTGGTTGTTCCAAAACAAAAACTTGTTTAACAATGGAAAATGTTGCTTTTGAAGACTAYATTGACTYTTTCTCACCTTCTRAAAAGAAGGATTCCATTCCAAGGAGATTTATGAGACAGAGTCAGATAGGAATTTTTAAGTTTGGACAACCAAAAACTCAAGAAGACTGTGCTTTTGTGTGTACTATTCATCCTCAGAGGCTCTTGAATTCTTTCCAAAACACATCACAGAAGTTACAAATTTTAACTCTAATCTCCCAGAGCTTTCTAAAAATGAGTCTCTCTGTAAAAAGGGTTTTGTCACAKAGYTMTCTRWAAATGATACTTCTAAGCATGAATTTGCCTCAGATCATGAAGAAAGTCCTACACAAGTTGTAGAAACTGATATTGATCTTGAGAAAAGAAATAAGGAAAGTCAAAGACAAAGTAACTCTCAATGCTCTTCCTCTGCAACTCAAAGACCAAATTACACTTGGCAACAATTGAGAAAATGGCCTGAATCTAACATTGCTTATGTCTCTGTAAAAGTTGGAAAACCAAAGAGGGGATCTAAAAATAAAAACTTTGTAACCCTCTTTGATGATTTTAATGAAAAATTCAAGAAAGCTTCTGTGATTGTTTCAATATTATGCATGTTCTATCTAATCACATTCACCATTCTTCTTGTCTGGTCTCTCACCCTAAGAACCATCGATCTGGGGTGAACAATAGACAAATTGGCAATTCTTCTTCTAAAGACAATAAGACCAAATCAAAAGATGCTATGGCATACTTCAAACAGGCTAATTTTAAGGGACCCAATTGGAAGTGGGTACCCAAATTAAACGTTCTCTAAATGCAGAAGAAGCAGCATGTGTCTACTTGGGTCGTGGACTCAGGATGCTCGAGACATATGACGGACATCCAAGAGCTTTTGTCATCATACCTAAAGAAAGGAGGAGGTTCTGTTGTATATCTTGTTTTTAAATTATCTCTTTTTGTATATAGTTTTATTTCTTGATTRACCTTCACTTGTTTTCATAGTTAATAGGTTTATCTTGCAGAGACTTGCAAGGATTGAGGGGGAGTATGTGCTTGAAAAGGAATAAAACCTATTGACGAAGAAACATGTCTTTCATCACATAAGTCTTTTCACATATCCTCTGTAACTCTCAGAGGCTCTTTGAACGGATTCTCTGTCGATACTTCTTCTTAGGATTTTAAATGTTTTTGTTTTGAGGGGGAGCCATGGAAGCTGGCTTCAAGGGGGAGTTTTGAATTGAAAATCAAAACCTCAGAAGGTGCCAAACCTTTTGAAGTATCTTGATCTCAGAGGTCAACTCATCAGAACCTCTACCGCTTCTATCAGAGGCTCTGTGGGTCTGAACTGAGCAAGTACTCATCTCTCTGAGGATTTTCAAACCATTTAGGTAAATAAAGGTGTAACATGTTAGAAGGCCCCACACATATCACAGAGTCTCCGTTACCCTTAGGCCTCCGAGAGAACTCTTTTCTATAGTTTTCTATTATTGATATGGTGCGCGTGGTTCTGTGGATAAGGGTTAAAGTTAACCACGCGCGTGTCAGAAACGGGGGCGCACGTCATCAATTGTGCGTCTTCCCAACACCACGTGTCATATTTTTGATTCGTCCCTACCAAAAGCCACTCATCACGATTTTTCACCTAATAAACTATTCGTTTTCAAATTCCTCACTATAAATACCCTTCCCCCCAAAACGTAAACCACTTCATTACTCCTTATACTCCGACGAACCTCAAGCTTTCCGGCAAAACCTGCAACAATGACTTTAAGCTCATCTGCCTCCGTTCAATCTGTGAATAACTCAAGCGACAATGAAGTAAATCAATCACAAGCACTCACTTCTCATGCCCTATCGTTCTTCCAAAATCGATATGAGAAAGTGGTACTTGTAAAGAAACCTAACAACTACTATTTCGCTCCCTCACCAACTGGCTTCCCTGAATACACATATCCTCTTATCGAAATCCTTCGCAATCACCATATATATTGTGCTCTCACAGCAACTAAACCTACCCCAGAAACCTATATTACCTAATTTTTGCTCAGTTCATACATTTGTACCCTGGAGAATTCTGGATTTAGCATAGTAGGTTATGCTTCACACCCTACTGTCAAATCTCTGGTTCCAATGGAAATGAATGTAAATACCCTATGCACAACCCTGCATCTACCTTGCTTGGAAGATCTTAATTTGGATACCTTCGCTACATCTCCTACAGACGCAGAATTGATCGAGTTCCTTGAATTTCACTCCTACACAGCAAAGACAAAAATCATAAAAAGGACTGAATTAAAAAGGAATGGCCTTCCCCCAATGTGGAATACTCTGTTCTCAATAATCAATTGTTGCTTAACAGGGAAGGTCGGCAGCCATGACCAAGCTTCACATGCCATGCTTTCCATTGTATATGGAATCTACTTCAATCTGCCCCTTGATTACGCGCAAATTATCTTCGATGACATGGTAGGCTTAATAAAAAAAGTGTGCTACTCAAAGGGGTGAGAAGTCAAAGGTGAAGGCACAGAAGAAAGCCAAAGAAGACCTCAATCACCCAAACTTAATCCTACAGAGGTTCTTTTGGCTTGGTCTTTGGAGATATGATAGCAGAGAAGCTGCCCTCTGAAGAGCCAAATGCACGGCTATACCCAATGAAGGAGTTCCACCCTAAAGAGCATGAGCTAGGGTACAGAAGCCCAAAGCCACTATCAAAAGCAATGCTCAAATACCTTAGCAGAGGAGATAGGAAAGCGTATAGACGTGGATACAGGCGGCCAGAGCCGGTCCCTGAAATCCCTCCACGCATAGGTATCCCCATAGGAGAAAGAGTGCAAAAAATGAGGGTTGAGGGAAGAAGGGAGAAGCCTGCAGAGGCTAGGGAGATGAGTGAGGAAAGACCGAGGGCAGTTAGTCGCCCACGAAGCACTAAGAAGGCAAAGAAGACTCACAAGGATGTCGACTCCTCTGAGAAAAGGAAAGGGAAGAAGAGACCCGCAGAAGAAGAGGGTCCAAGCAGTCCTCTGCTAAAACCAAAAAAGAAGAAATCGAAGGCCCAACCCGCAGAGGTTGAGGTCACAGAGGCTGCTCCTAAACGCAGAAGGTTGTGCAAGAGTGTTCAAGTAGAGTCCCCAACAGAGAAAATTCACGATGTAATCTTTGACCTCCAACAAGGGTTTACAGCGCCCACAGAGGTGGTAGAATTAGGGACAGAAGTCGTACTAGACGACGAAGAAGAAGAAGTGGAGTTAGACGAGGGTGAAAAAGATGCCGAAGGCACACATCCAAGCCCCCCTCCCAGTGCAACCTACATTTCTAGGGACCCTGTTCTAGAGGGAATCCCTATTGAA
>NW_020202861.1:18615-20776 GCF_001531365.2 Cynara cardunculus var. scolymus
AGGCTACTAGGTCACCATGTGTTGGTGATCTAGGTTCCTCGAGTGCCTATGTGACGAAGGGGGAGTTACAAACGTTCACCACAACGGTATTCTAGAGGTTGGATGAGTTGAAAAGCTTGTTCTCCTCCCAACCGGCGACAGAGGCTCTTACACCTCTAACAGAGGCTCTGAAGGAGTTGACTTCCACAACTTCTGAACTAAAGGCGACCTTATCAGCGCCTCAGAGCTTTGTCCTCAAAAAAGATGATCTCACAGAAGCATTCAGCGCACTGTCTCTCAACCCCTCTTCAATCCACATGCTCAAAATAGAATTAACAGATGTTGTTGCCCTATATGCTGCAGATGTAGTTTCTGCCGGCTACACCAACTATTCTGCCTTCAAGGATGGGATCAAAGAAATGTTCTCCTCTACGGTCACTTATGGCATCGATTCTTCATCCTCCAGGGCTAACATTAACCATCTAGCCACTCGCAGAGAGCTAGACGCAATGGTTGAAGCCCTTGGAGAGACCGTACGCAAATATAACGACCATCTTCTCAAGGAAGCCCGAGCAACCAACGAATCAATAAGAGACTGCACAAAGAAACTTGTTGCAGAGGGTAATAACTTCAGAAATGAGATCTATTGCTGCGTCTCTAAAATGAAATGGGCCACAGAGATGGATATCAACAATGCCTTTGTGAATGCTGAGATGGTCATTGAAAAGATGGAGAAGGCGGCTTCCAAAGTTCTAAGGCGATTGAAGAAGGCTCCCCTCACTACATGCAAGACAGAAGTCACTTAAATCCATGATGATCAGGGAGGCAATGACCTTGATCGTCATGAGGGGGAGAAAAAGACAGAACCAAAGAAGAAAACCTCTGCCAAACCACTAAAAATAGTGGACTCTGCTGCTGCCCTATTCTCAAAAGACAAATCTCCAGAGTCTAAGGGGAAAGGCAAGGGTAAAGCAGTAGAGGAGTCGCCATAGAAAGAGTCAAGCTCTGACACGGTGGAGGAGATCAATGAAGAAGAATATGATGACCCTGATCTTGTTCGAGCTCTGAAGGCTTCTTTGGCAGAGGCACAGGCGAAAAAGGGCAGAGCCCCCATCCCCAGAGTTGAAGAAGGCTCTTCTTCCAAACTTGCAAAAATACTGGAAGAAACATCCACGGGTACGTTTGACGCTCTGGTAGGAACTGTCAAGCCAATCCTACCAGAGGGGTCTACCCAGAGGCCTATACTCAAAGAAGAATATAGAACGCCAGAGTCTTCCACGATGGGGAGGGTATCTGAGATCATTGAATCCATGAACAAGATTCCTACACAAAGGGTGCGCACAGAGCCCATAACCACTGTTGAGGAGATTCTGCGATGGCATTACTCATCGATGGACACAAAGCCCCCTTATGACCCAGAGCTAACAGGAATGCCCTCTGCCATTGCAAAGTTCCACTTCTCAAAAATCACCAGGCCACAAGAGCAGGTCTTCTCAGAGCATGTGATCACTTCACTCGAAACCATTTCTCCGTGCACTATGCTAAAGAAGACCATGCTATACACTCAATACATGGTGAAGAGGGATGATGGCAACCTTTATTCTTTCATAGATGCTGACCTTCACAACCTCTGCATATTTGACCAAATTTTCTTACACAAGATCTTGAACAAATACATGGAGAGGAGGTCAACATATTTGATTTCTCTCAAAAGGCTGATTGAGGTTCTGGAAAATAGTCCTCTGTAATATAGCACATGCAAGTCAATTACAGCAGAGCCTCTGAGATGGCTCATAGAGGGTCTGCGGATTTCATCTTCTGTGAAGTTTCTGTTCCACCTGTTTTCAAAGGTTGTTTGCCGCATATGCTTCTCACGTGACTAGGGAATAATCGACTTTATTTGGACAGCTCAGATGAAGACACGCGTTAAAATCTGGTCTCTAAGGTTGTTAGGAACTAGTATAAATAGCGGCTAAGGCCTTTGTAATTGTGGTGCTTCCAGTATTGTAATCGTCTAATTTTTCAATTGAATTGATTGAAAAACCTTTGAAGCAATTCTCCTGTGTTCATCTTCTTCATCAATACTGTGTGTTCTTAATACTCTGTTTTGTTCTTATTATTGTTTCCGCTGCACTTTAATCGTCTTAGAGTTCATTCAGAGTATTAGATCAATATCAAAGCT
>NW_020202861.1:21638-23658 GCF_001531365.2 Cynara cardunculus var. scolymus
ATTCTAGCAGTAAAAGAAGTAATAACCAATACTTTAAACAATATACACTCACCTTAGATTGATGATCAGATTTGAGCCTGTGATTTACTCTCTCAAAATTTACAGAAAATCTTCTAAAAACCAACCCCTTCCCTTTTTACATACACTTGCTATTTATAGCAAGTGTATGGCCACTTGTAGGACCTGTAAATTCAGCTTTGATATTGATCTATTACTCTGAATTAACTCTAGAACGATTACAGTGCAGCGGAAACAGTAATAAGAACAGAACAGAGTAATTAAACCAAGAACACACAGTTAATATGAGGAAGAAGATGAACACADRAGAATAGCTTCAAAGGTTTTTCAATTCATTCAATTGAAAATAAGACGATTACAATTCGGAAGCACACTGAATACAAADRCCTTAGCCGCTATTTATACTAGTTCCTAACGACCTTACTGACATGATCTGGATGCGTGAAATCATCTAAGCCGTCCAAATAAAGTCGATTAAAAACCTAGTCACGTGAGAAGCACATGCAGCTTAAAACCTTTGAAAAACAGTAGAACATGATCTTCACAGAAGACGAAATCCGCAGACCCTCTGTGAGCCATCCCAGAGGCTCTACTGTGATTGACTTGTATGATCTTATTGCTAGAGGACCATTTTCCAGAACCTCTATGAGAGACATCAGAGGTTCTGTCACATTTTACTTGCACGATGAAACARCTTCTGTTGCTAGTCCTCTGTTGTCTTCTGTGGAAGATACCCTTCTGTCAATACTTGCAGAATACTTTTTCATACTTTTACAAGAAGTGAATATTAGAGATAACAATCTCCCCCTAAGTATGGAAAGTAAATTTAGACAAATGGTTGCAAGAAATGACTAATTGAAAGAATTATAAGAGGAGATTAAACTCATCCTCTGAAAAGAATTACATAAATGAACGAATTGAAAAATTTGTTGCTCAGGCCTACACTATTACAAGAATTAGTCCACAGCAGAGTCTGGATAGTCATCTACGGCAAATTGCAGATTTGCCTTGATTGTTCTGTAGACTTTGAATATCCATTCTCTGAAGGGGACTTGAACTTTGATCGTTTCCAGAAGGTGGTTCACTTCATCCGCCCTTAAATGCCCTCTCTGCACCTCTGTCACCACTAAGTTGAACACCCACTCAAGAGACTATGTTGAATATTTGTGCGTCTCTTTGGGATCGAAGAACCTTAGAATTTCATCCTTGTCCAGGAATACAAACCCAAAGATGGGATTGTGGACAATGGTGTTGGGATGAAATCTAAGCAGCCAACTTGGTCTGTTCTGTGGAGGAAAATTTTTTAGCTTTGGCTGGGCCAACCTCATCGCGATGTCGAAATCTTTTTGGCTATAGAACCTGACTTGAGCTCACATTAGCTCAATCAGCCTTCTGAGAGAAATCGAATATGTTGACCTCCTCTCCATGTATTTGTTCAATATCTTGTGAAGGAATATTATGTCAAATACACAGAGGTTGTGGAGGTCAGCATCTGTGAAAGTATATAGGTTGTCATCATCCCTTTTTACCACATATTGAGCATATAGCATGGTCTTCTTGAGCATAGTCCTTAGAGAAATTGTTTCGAGTGAAGTAATCACATGCTCTGAGAAGACCTGCTCTGGTGGCCTTGTGAGCTTTGAGAAGTGGAACTTTGTAATGGCAGAGGGCATACCTGTAAGCTCTGGGTCATAAGGGGGCTCTATGTCCACAGCTGAGTAACGCCACCGTAGAATCTCGTCAACAGTGGTTACGGGCTCTGTGCGCATCTTCTGCATAGGAATCTTGCTCATAGATTCAAGGATCTCAGAAACCCTCCCCACTATGGCAGATTCTAGCATTCTGGTTTCTTCTTCTAGTATCGGCCTCTAGGTGGACCCCTCTGGTAGGATTGGCTTGATAGTTCCTACCAGAGCGTTAAACGTACCCGTGGACGTTTCCTCTGGAATCTTCGCCATTTTAGAGGAAGAGCCTTCTCCAGCTCTGGGGATGGGGGCTCTGC
>NW_020202861.1:25783-27133 GCF_001531365.2 Cynara cardunculus var. scolymus
TCAGGGACCGGCTCTGGCCTCCTGTATCCACGTCTGTACGCTTTCCTATCTCCGTGGCTAAGGTATTTGAGCATGGCTTTTGATAGAGGTCTTGGGCTTCTGTACCCTAGCTCATGCTCTGTGGGGTGGAACTCCTTCATCGGATAAAAACACGCATTAGGTTCTGCAGAGGGCAGCTTCTCTGCAATCATTTCACCAAAGACTAGACCAAAGAACCTCTGTAGGATAAGGTTTGGATGATTGAGATCCTCTTTGGCCTTCTTCTGTGCCTTCACTTTAGACTTCTCACCCCTTTGAGTAGCGCACTTCTTCTTCATTAATCCCACCATGTCTTCAAATATGAGCTGTGCGTAATCAAGGGGCAGGTTAAAATAGATTCCATATACAATGGAAAGCATGGCGTGTGAGGCTTGGTCATGGCTGCCGACCTTCCCTGTTAGACAACAATTCACTATCGAGAACAGAGTGTTCCAAATTGGGGGAAGGCCTTTCCGTTTGAATTCAGTCCTTTTAACAATTTTTGTCTTGGCAGTGTAGGAGTGAAATTCAAGAAATTGAATTAGTTCAGCGTCTGTTGGGGTTGGGGCGAAGGTATCCATATTGAGAGTTGCCAAGGAGGGTAGACGGAGGGCTGTTCGCAGGGTATTCACATTTAGTTCCATTGGGACAAGCGATTTCACAGTCGGATGAGAAGTATAACCTACGATGCTCAATCCAGAATTATATAGGGTAGTGATATATGAGCTTAGCAAGAATTGTGTAATATATGTTTCTGGTGTAGGCTTAGTTGCTGAGAGAGCATAGTATAAAGGATGATTGCGAAGGATTTCAATGAGGGGATAGGTGAATTCAGGAAAGCCAGATGAAGAAGGAGCAAAATAATAGTTATTGGGTTTCTTTACCAGGACCACTCTCTCATATCGATTTTGAAAAAACGATAGGGCGTGAGAGGTTAGTGCTTGGGATTGGGTTACTTCGTTGTCGATTGAGACATTTACAGATTGAACGGAGGCAAATGAACTGGAAGACATATTTGCAGGTTTGGCCGGAAATGTTGAGGTTCATCGGAGTAAGGAGCAATGTAAAGGTTTACGTTTTAGGGGGAAGGGGTATTTATAGTGAGGGATTTGAAACCGCACCGTTTATTAGGAGAAAAAGTGTGATGAGTGGCTATAGGGAGTGACGAATCAAAAATATGACACGTGGTGTTGGGAAGATGCACGATTGATGACGTGCGCGTGATTAATTTTAACCCTTATCCACAGAACCACTCGCACCATATCAATAATAGAGAACTATAAGAGAGTTCTGTCAGAGGCCTAAGGGTAACAGAGCCTCTGTGATATGTGT
>NW_020202862.1:0-1764 GCF_001531365.2 Cynara cardunculus var. scolymus
CTAATTTTTTTATCGATCATGCATCGGGTTACCTCGGGTTGGGTTTTTTTTTTAAATTCGGGTTGGGTTAGTCGGGTTCATCGGGTTTTTGAGCACCCCTACCTGTGGGGCAACCGCAGTACCACTAGAAATTGCATCCTGGTCATAGGGATCTATCTCTTCGTTTCGAGTTGGGTTCCTCTGAGAGCGACTGACTACGTAACCGGAATCGTCTACGGAATACTCGCTTGAATTTGAAGACATCATCGAGAGGATTTGTGACATAAATAATCGTGGTTACTAAGGTATATCCTCTAACAAGAGCTAGCGGTTTTTGAGGAAGCTTCTAAACAACTCTAAGCCTCAACAATCATGCTAGAATCCTTAGACAACACTCCTGAGTTCTATACCAGAGCTTCTGATAATGAAACCAGAACCTCTGTTTCCTCACAGAGCTTTCGAGGCTAGAGCCTCTGTTCACAAGATAGCTACCAGAGCTTCTGGTGTCGAGGCCAGAGCCTCTGTACACAGAGTGTCTACCAGAGCTTCTGGTGTCGAGGCCAGAGCCTCTGTACACAGAGTGTCTACCAGAGCTTCTGGTGCAATTTCATTACTTAGATATACTAAGGGTTCAACGACCCTCTGTCCTACATCTTGCACCAACCAGAGCCTCTGGTAGCGGGACCAGAGCCTCTGTGGCAACCCCTATGCTTATCATTCATGTAACTCATGCATGGATCCTCTGGTTCTCTAATTCATTTATGGAAGGGTTTCTGATAATGAGACCAGAACCTCTGCGAAGATAATGATTCCAATTTCATTGCTTCTGGTCTTCTTGACCAGTGCCTCTAATCCTAGAAAACAGATGTTCGCCAAAAGTGGGACTAAGCTCATGCTTTTCATAGTAGTGTCACAACTAGAGCATACCTCTAATCAGATCGATTAAGTTCTTTTTATTACACATAAATTAAGCATAGGTGATCAGACTCTACTTAACCGATGTGTAACAACAAGGCCCGCTTTAAACACATGATTGAAAATCGTTTAGAAATCATTTTAGTTATAGTCGATGGTTTTTAAAGAAAACCAGCGTTCTCTATAACCGAAGCTCTGATACCAAATTTGTCACACCCCGCTAAAGCGGAAACACGGGATGCTAACAGACAAGCGAGTCTTGGCAACAGTTTAAGAGAAACACATTCAACAAAGATTTACAATAAAATAGTTCATCGACTTAACAAGATTCCAAGGTTACAAAAGTATTTCAAATACAATAAAAACTGTCTTAATCGATGTGATCCAAGTAATGCTCCCCAGAGTCCACATAACCTACTTAGTACCTGAAAAGCATGTCATAAAGCAGAGTCAACTACAAGAGTTGGTGAGTTCCCAGGTTTTATATGCATAAAAGTAATTTTAAATGCATCAATCTTGGTTACAAATTTATGAGCAACATCTTTTAAAATAAAGGCATACACATGATTTTTATTGTTGAGCCACTACTAAACCTAAAAMAAACGCCYCACGAACTACCTCAGAGGTGGTAGCGAACCACATGTGTAGATCATATATACGAACTACCTCAGCGGTGGGACTAAACCCCACATGTGTAGAACTCATGCCGAACTACCTCARCRGTGACCACTTCGTGTCACATGTGTAGAACTCCTACCRGACTACCTCAGCGGTGGGACTAAACCCCACATGTGTAGAGCAAAATTTAATGACCAAGTGCACCCCTACTTGTTAATAAAAAGGGTGGGTATAACTACCAAATAGCGCCAT
>NW_020202862.1:2949-6342 GCF_001531365.2 Cynara cardunculus var. scolymus
GGAGAAGAGTTCGGCTTGAAGGTGATGAACTCTTTTAGAGAGGGAGAACGAGAAAAGGCTAAAGCTTTTTGAATAAAGAAGAGTTTTTAAAAGAGATGAGAGGGGTATTTATATGAGGCTTCTAGAAGAGTAGTGGGCTGGCCTCTAAAGGCCCAAGCCCAAGGACTTATGCATTTCCTTAATTTATAAGACCCAAAAAATTTTAAAATAACCACAATGTCCAAGTCTGGAACAAGACCATCTGCCGTATAGAAGTGATCCAAGTATGGGCAACCAGTGCTTCAGAAAGAAGACAACAGAGCCTCTACAAAGAAAAGACGACAGAGTTTCTATGCGGAGACACAGAGCTTTTGCAAAGATATGCCAGAGCCTCTGTGAAGAGACACAGAGTCTCTGTGAAGAAAAGACGCCAGAGCTTTTGTGCGGAGACACAGAGCTTTTGCAAAGATATGCCAGAGCCTCTGTGAAGAGACACAGAGTGTCTGTGAAGAAAAGACGCTAGAGCTTCTGTGCGGAGACACAGCTTTTGCAAAGATATGCCAGAGCCTCTGTGAAGAAACACAGAGTCTCTGTGAAGAAAAGAAGCCAGAGCTTCTGTGGAAAGACACAGGGTCTCTGTGAAGAGTTGCCGAAGTCTCTGAGAAAAGACAGTCTCTGTTGTAGATAGTACCAGAGCCTCTGTGTCTGTCTCCAGAGCCTCTGTGGCTATCATCAGAGCCTCTGTGGCTGACGCCAAAGTCTCTGATCGAGTAGGCAACCTCTTCAAGATCATACCCTGGATAAGGTTAATCCTAAAAGACTTAGTTTTCTAATGAAGATTTCGAAATAAGGTCCTAACCTGGAAATCCAAAGTGCGGAGTTGTTACATGAATGATTATGACAGTGAAATAAAATACCATCCAGGGAAAGCTAACGTGGTAGCCGATGCCTTAAGCCGAAAGGAAAGGGTGAAACCGTCAAAGAGTACGAGCAACGGAAATGTTGGTTCAAACGAACCTGAAAAAGCAAATTCTTGAAGCTCAACTGAGGCATTGAAACCAGAGAATCTGATGGATGAGACCTTGCATCACATAGAGAAGGAATTCGAAACCCGAGCGGATGGAGTACGTTACTACAAGGACAGAGTTTGGATACCAAGGAATGACAGCCTTTGGTCTAGAATTATGGAGGAGGCCCATCGTTCCAAATATTCGATTCACTCTGGATCCGATAATATGTACAAAAAGATAAGAGAATATTACTGTTGGCCAGGAATGAAAAGAGACGTTGCCATATACGTAAGTCGATGTATGACCTGTGCAAAAGTAAAAGCTGAACACCAGAAACCATCTGGTCTTCTTCAACAACCTGAGATTCCCCAATGGAAATGGATCAGATATCAATGGATTTTATTACAAAGTTACCAAGAACAAGGAAGGGATATGACTCAGTTTGGGTCATAGTTGATAGACTTACGAAATCCGCACACTTTCTGCCTATTCGAGAAGATTTCAGTACAGAAAGACTAGCACAGTTGTATATCAATGAGATTGTATCGCGACATTGAGTACCTGTTTCTATCATTTTGGATAGAGACAGCCGCTTTACTTCCAGGTTATGGCAATCGATTCAAAGGGCATTAGGCACGAGATTGGATTTAAGCACTTCATATCATCCTCAGACGGATGGACAAACGGAAAGGACGATTCAAACATTAGAGGATATGTTGCGAGCCTGTGTGATAGACTTCGGAGGTAGTTGGGNAAAGACGCCAGAGCTTCTGTGAAGAGACTCGGAGCTTCTGCAAAGAGATGCCAGAGCCTCTGTGAAGAGACACAAAGTCTATGTGAAAAGTTGCCGGAGCCTCTGTGAAAAAGATACAGAGTCTCTGAGAAGAGTTGTCGGAGTCTCTGTGAAAAGACACAGTCTCTAAGAAAAGGCAACAGAGCCTCTATAGATAGTGCCAGAGCCTATGTGTCTGCTACCAGAGCCTCTGTGGCTATCATCAGAGCCTCTGTGACTGACGCCAGAGCCTCTGATCGAATAGGCGACCTCTTCAAGATCATACTCTAGATAAGGTTAATCMTAAAAGACTTAGTTTTTCTAAAGAAGATTCCAAAATGAGGTCCTAACCTGGAAATCCAAAAGTGCAGAGTTGTTACATCCAAATCCAAACCAAAATCTAAAAATAATGGACCCAACTAATATATATAAACATGAAACAGGAATCAAAGCCAAATCCAAGTTAAAATCTCAAAATCAAACCCTTATATGTATCTTAAAAGAGTAGATCATAGAGGAGAAGATAACACACACACACATATGTATATTCTATGGTAGATAAAAAAAAAGCAGAGAAAGAAGTTTTTGCCTTTTGCATCCCAACGAGATTGCTTCAAAATCAACATATCTTATGGTTTGGTAGACCTAAAAGGGGGAAAGGGACGACGGCGAGGTGCTTCGATGGTGCAAGTGATAAACCCACAGAATTGTTTCAATGGTGCAAATGATAAACCCACAGAATTGTTTCAACGATGCTTCTATGGTGCAGGGTGAGATCGTGGAGGGATACACCGACGAGGAGGTCTGAACCAGATGGTTTGCTTTGTCCAGAATTTTGGGTTTTGCTGTTGGCGGCAAGATGTATGCCGGCGAAAAATCACGCATAAATAAAAACAGAGATCGACATGCAGTGGAAATACATCACAAAAAGGGGACAATGAGGGTTTTTCCATGAGAAACAGATCTGAAACGAAAACGGGTGGGTTGGAGGAGGAACGGTGGTGCATCTGTTCCTCTTACCATGCTCAAAAGAAAGGGTTGATGTTCTCTTACCGTCAAGGAGGGGTATTTGCATCGAGGGGGAATATTAGAGATGGAGATGGAGATAGAAGAGATTGGTGCTGAGAAATGAAACAAAGGGATGTTTGGGCGCAGAGGGTGATATACAGAGATGATACCTTAGAGATAATTAGATTTTTAATCCCTATAATATATTTTTTTATTAACCTGGATATCCAACCCGCTATGCTTTGCAGATAGCCCGAAGTCACGCATTTGAACATCTGTGGCCACAAGGGGATTTTTATTCCTTCGTGGATTTGAACATGGGACCTCCTGATATTTTTGACCTTTGGAGTCAAACTCAAACCAATCAGACACCACCCTTGTGGTTATTGTAACACCCCCGTCCCGCGTGGTCAAATACGGGTGATGTCATAATTGGAATAAAACCAACATGTGCTATATAAAACAGAGCGGCTAATAAAATTTACCAAAAGATAATTACATAACCACAAACGGAGATACCGTGTCTTAAAATACGGTCCCAAAATATCTTCATGTCTACATTAGTCATCAAAAGTTTAACAAAATATGACTTAATGAGTTATCTTCAATATTGTCATCTCCGTA
>NW_020202862.1:7278-8711 GCF_001531365.2 Cynara cardunculus var. scolymus
TGAATTTAGTCATCATGGGTTTTTAATTTGAAGAAAAATGTCAAAATTGAGAAAAATGGCATTTTGCATTTTGGGCTTTAGTTTTTATAAAAAAAAAAAATTAGAGGGTGGGCTTGGGTCATGGGATGGCCGGTCACTTCCCCCCTTTTTCTCTCCCTTATTCTACATATATGTAGAGTCATTTCTTCATTAATCCTCATTACTCTCCATTTAAAATTCAAACTCCTCTCCTCTTTCTCTCCCTGAAACTCAAAGGTCATCTTGAGAAATCATCTTCATCCTTCATCATCTTCAGCCAATTTTCTTCTTTTCTTCATCATATTAGCAAGGGTTTTGAAGATACTACACTTCTTTCATCAACAATCAAGGTAACATCTTCATCTCCCTCTTTTTCTTGTAAATTTTGGGAGAAAAACTCACTTTTTATGCATTCTTTATCTACTATCTTCTAACTTCCGAAAATTATGATTTTTAAGGAGAGATTATACACCAAAAACATGTAAAAATGTTTATATGATGGTGGTAATCTATGACCCAATCATTAGAACTCAAAAAGATAGGTAAAATATGATTTTATGTGAGTTTGTTTCTTAAAAATGATATATTTTGGTGCTGACAGATTATGTGCATGTGCACAAATCATCTATATCTTGTAAATTATATGTTCAAATGTTATGAGATTTCTTCTAAAAGTTTATTTATTGAGTTGGGGTTGTAATCCAATTGGTCTCACTCAAAAACATTGAGTTTTGACTCCCCAAATACCCAAAACATTATATATGTGCATATGAGAGTTTTTCAATAGGTAAACCCTACTTTAAACAGCCATAACTCTCTAGATAATCATTCAAAATCATTTATTTTTCTTCTGGATGTTAGTTTAATGAGTTACCTTTCAAATGCCACCGATTTCATTCAATACTGTTGTGATATAAGGTTTTAACTACTTAAAACAAAGTGAACATGCAATCTGTCCGAGTCTGATAAATTTGTATATGTATGTTCCAATGACCATATCTCTTTCAAAACTATATGAAAAAGGATTATTCTTCCTTTGAGAGTTAACTATATGGGTTATCTCCTGCATGCAAGTGGAATCACATGAAATTATGGCGTTTTGATCTCCAAACACCTAAAACACTATAGGTGTGCAAACTGTGAAACCACTGGTAGTTAACTCCTACTTTGTATGCTAATATCACTTTACTTACTTGTTTTTAGTGTATGATTCTTCTTATAAAATGTTCTTTTATGAGTTAGGGTTCATATGAACCCAGTTTCACTCAAAAATATGAAGTTTTGATGCATTAACCAATTTAATTAAGTTTAGTGTGCAATCTGTCAACTAATGACAGATGTGTGCATGTAACTTTATGGTACCATATCTTCCTCTTAATTCATCCAAAATGAGTGATTTATAGTTTGAAAGTTTC
>NW_020202862.1:13557-14881 GCF_001531365.2 Cynara cardunculus var. scolymus
GTTTTCAATGACAATAAGACAGTCATTGAACACACTAGTAACAKTTTCYTGATTATTARCAGTATCAACTACTAATTTATCWTCAAGCAGCACAGAATTCAGACATGCAGTTTGGGCAAACAATGGTGATACAAACGAAAACTTTGCACCAGAGTAAAATAACACTTTAGCACGTATTGAATTCATGAGAAAAGTACCTTTTACTACATCTGGCGATGCTTCTGCCTCATTCTTAGTCATTTGGAAGGATCGTTCCTATGCCCCTCATTGTCCTCCTTGGTTCCCAGTAGTTCTTCCCCGATTACCCGATGCATTACTTCCCATTGTTAACTGCGGATTTCTTAGCAAGGGACAATTTGGTCGAATGTGATCCGGAGACTTGCAATTAAAACACCTTTTGTTGGTTGGGCAATTTCTGGACAGATGGCCTGCTTCACCACACTTGTAACATTTCCTTGGATCCATCTTATCATTACCCTGATGACCTTTCGCACTGCTCTTTTGTTCAGATTGGTTGTCATATCTCACAGTCTTGGGTCCTCGAAAGGATGATGGTCCTTCCCATTTTCGTTTCTCAACAACCTTTCCTTATGATTGTCTATTCTTGTTTCTTTCAGTCACTTCAGCTGCCTCTACTGTCAGTGGAAAGGTATTGGGGTTCAWTGCAATAACGAATTCCCTTATTGAGGGCTTCAGACCCCAAATAAACCTTTCTATCTTCCTTGATTCAGTTGAAAYATAATGTTCGGCAAAACGAGAGTATTCAATAAATTTTTCAGTATACTCCCGTACTGTTTTATTTCCTTGTTCTAGCTTCAGGAAATCTTCCTCCATTTGTCTCACAGCCGTTTTAGGGCATAACTGATTCTTGAATCGATCTACGAATTCAATCCATGACATAGTCTGTAAAACATCCGTTCTGGTAGATGATTCCACTTCCCACCAGAATAAAGCATTTGACTTCAATACTAAAACAGCAAATCTTACTTTATCTGTTTCTGGGCACCGAATGGTGTTGAATACAGATTCCATCTTCTTGATCCAGCACATTGCCTTCACCGGATCTCTTTCTCCAAAAAAAGTTGGTGGTTTACACGCTAAGAATGTCTTAATATCTCCTTTATTATGAGTAATTGGAGTAGATGGATAAACTTCTACTCTTTCTGTTTCCACCCTAGCTGGTATCCCCATAATAGATATCAGAGTTTCTTATAATTTCCTTATTTCCTCTGTAACAAATCTCGGGTTATATATTCTGGGTGTGTTACTGTTCCTTCCTGAACATTCACAGAGTGTGATTCTTCCTGCCCAGAATGTATTTCAG
>NW_020202862.1:15783-28620 GCF_001531365.2 Cynara cardunculus var. scolymus
ACACCTCTCCTTGATATGCCACCCTTATATCAAATGGACACCTCTCCTTGATATGCCACCCTTATCACTTCATCAATTGGACACTTCTCCTTGATATGCCACCCTTATCACTTCATCAAAACATTTATAAAATAATTCCGAATAGACCACAGTCATTGGAATTGTTATCAGTCTGAAAACATTTATATTAAAACTTCACTTTTATGATAAAATAATAATTTCTTTTAAAAACACAAAACATCATCACAAATCCAGTCAACAAGTCCGGTTAACAACTGTCCGGGTTATATACTTGGAATAAAATCCACATTGTCCGGACATCTTATCCGGTCAACACACTACATATCCCTTGAACGGTTTACACTTAGAACATATTTACATTTTGAACGGATAACAAATCCGGACAACAGTCCGTTCAAGACTCGTCCGGTTTAAGACTAAACCGCTCACCACATGGTCGTATTCCTACTTGTCAGTTTAAAATCATAAATAATACTACCATTTATAAACCGCTCAACACTCAACCGGTTTACCAACTCCGGACAACAAACCGCTCAACACTCAACCGGTTTACCAACTCCGGACAACAAACCGCTCAACACTCAACAGGTTTACCAACTCCGGACAACAAACCGCTCAAGGCTTGTCCGGATAAACACTTAAACCA
Source organism: Cynara cardunculus var. scolymus (assembly GCF_001531365.2). Lineage (NCBI taxonomy): Eukaryota > Viridiplantae > Streptophyta > Magnoliopsida > Asterales > Asteraceae > Cynara > Cynara cardunculus. The sequence goes on from NW_020202862.1 coordinate 16,451, forward strand.
AATGATCATGGTTTCTTTTTAAACAAGAACAATACGAATTATGCAAATAAAACTTGTAGAATCTTTATATAAAAGATTTAGAAACCACTCACCCTTTTGAAACTTGACACTTGAAATCAACTTGAAATCACCTCCCTTTTAGCAAACCAGACAACACTAACTTTAGAGCACTCAACTTTCTCAAAATAACAGGAAAATGAATGAGGAGGTGAAGCCCCCCTTTTATACCTTCCAAATATGAAAGGTCGGCTAACCGCCTTTCATACCCACATGCATTCATGCATACACATATGCATACATACTCCATGCATAATCTTGCATGCATAAAAATATATATATATATATATACTCTATATTTATGCATACATAAATATACATACATATAAATATATATATACCTTTACCCAAATAAATGCACAAATTCGCATACCAGCATGTATAAAACATATCAGTTTATCATGTTATCACACAATCAATTAATAAAATAATCACGTATTAAATACCTTGGGTAATAACCAGGATCTGGTTATCACAAAAAGTCCCGGTGTGACACTACTTATTAACTCGTTTGAGCCGATAGTTTAATTGGATAGTGCTATTTGGACTGACAATCACACCTTCTGCTGGTGAATAGGGGTGCATATGTGGGGTTTAGTCCCACCGCTGAGGTAGTTCGGTATAAAAGGGCGTAGGTGTCAGGTTTAGTAGTGGCCCAACACTTAAAAATTTATTGGAGTACATTGTGCCTCGTGTGTAAGTGTTGCAAGTAAGTAAAAGATTTACTCGAATTAAATTTTGCATAAAAAGATTTGTTGTGCATTGAAAACCTGTGAACTCACCAACTCTTGTAGTTGACACTTGTTTTGACGTGCTTTTTCAGGGGTAAGAATGGCTCATGGTGACACTTAAAAGAAGCCGTGTCACAATCATCACCTTCAAATTTATTTTGTGTTTAATTTACAAACTTGTCTTTGGGATTGTAAACTTTGGTTATGTTGTATTTAAATTTTAAAATGTATGGTTGTGTTATTTATACTCTATTGCTATGAGACTCTACCTGCCATACCTCGCGTTTCTGCTTTAGCGGGGTGTGACACCTTCTCAATAACATCTAAATTATTATTTCTAATAGGAATAATACCTTTAATTCATCAAATCACAAATAAATGAAGATTCAAAGTTATTTACTCCAATTAGTAATAATAATAAGAGTTATAATAATATCCATATATCACAATGCCTCCCTTATTCCAAGTATACCTCTCCTTCATATGCCACCCTTGTTCCTCCATCAAAACTGGGCTACTTATCATAATAGACAAAAGTCACCACGTTTGAAAGTACCCATTCCCAGTTTCAAGCCAGAACAGACAAAAGTCACCATGTCTGGGGGAACTACCTCTTAAAACAAGTTGCATACCAAAACAGACACATGTCACCACGCTTAGTAGAAACAATTTCCAAAATCCAAAACAGACTTACGTCACCATGCTTGGTATGAATGTTTTTCCCAAATCCAGTTCCATACGAAAACAGACTTACATCACCACGCTTGGTATGAACATATCTTTTATTTAAAAAAATATAAAATATCCTTTTTACTATAAAATAATTAAACCCAATAATAATTACCAAATTATAAAAATTCCAATAATGCCCAACACTTGCAATTTTCATCAAATAAATCGTCCGTACAAGCAATCCAGAAAAACTATTCGATCAACAATCTCTTGTCTGATTTAACAATCCGAACAACACTTGGTCCTTATCCGATTTATAACTAATCTGCATGACCCTTGATCAATTTAAGACTAAACTGCACAACACTTGATCGAATTCCAACTTCTCCGTTCAAAGCCTTTGTTCGATTTACACAATTCAAACCTCACCATGTTACTAAATCGCACAACTCTATGTTCTGTTTATAACTAAATCGGACAACACTATATCCGGTTTAGAACAATTCGGACAACACTATGGTCGATTTAGAACAATCCAGACAACACTATGTCTGGTTTATACTTAATCCGGTCACCCCTTATCCGGATAAAACCCAAATCGCTCAAAACTCTTTTTAAGAATAACATGCAGTTCTTTCTAAAACAATTAACCAAAATTAAAAGAGATTTTTTGTAACAACCCACAAATAATACTAACATGTAACACAATAACAACTTCATCAGATAACCAAACTTTATAATGTTTACAAAACATGGGCTAACAAAAACTTTGTATAATACATTTATATGCATCTAAATATCACTGTTCAAACTTTCCCCTTGCCTTTTATCTTGCAATATATGATGACCTCCAAAACAGGTTAGTCCAACAACTGAGCATTAGACCCAAAAGGTCTAGTGAGCGTACAAATCTCATATAATAACTTACATTCCAAACTAACAGTTTAGATTCAAACCTGTATAGACACAAACATGTTATGTATTTTTGTATAGATTCTTTTCCTCTCGCGATTACACCGCCATTTCATCTTTATCGCGGTTACACTGCCATTACATCATTCTCGCGGTTAAACCGCCATTACATCTCTCTCGCGGTTACACCACCATTACATCTTTCTCGCATTTACACCGCTATTACATCACTCTCGTGGTTACACCGCCATTACATACCCGTGGTGGAATAATACCAAAATTTGCCGAATATGAAATCCGGTCAATCGACCGGAGATGTTATCAGGACAACATTAAAATGATGTTTTGAGTGGTTTACGGTTACCTCGGTCGACACTTAAGTAGTTTAGATATATTCGAACATCCCTTGGCCGGTTTAAGGGAAATCCGGTTTATACTGAAACGGTTTAAAGAGAATCTGGTTGCCTCTTGGGTGGTTTAGGACAAATCCGGACACACCTTGTCCGGTTTAGGATTGAATCCGGACAACATTCAACCGGTTTAGAAAGAATTCGGACAACGTTTATCCAGTTTAAGATTGAAATCCGCATAATATTTATAGTGAGATTCATAATAGAGCAAATCTCAAATAGCAATGAATTTCGTACAAGCAATTAATACTGAAAAGCATAATACACTCACCTTGTTTTGCTTTTGACCGGTTTAAATTCTGTGGTTTACTCTTCTCTCAATTTTTTTAAAGAAAATTCATTCAACAACCACCCTTTTTCATTCATATGCACTTGCTATAAATAGCAAGTGCATAGCCGCCATTAAAGCACACAAACACATACCTCCAAGTTTACTTACACCACACATACATATATATACATATGTAAATACTTACTTAATAAAAACCAAACATTACAATATTCCCTCCTTAAAATAATTCCGTCCCGGAATTCCATTAAGTAAATAAATGGGGACACTTTATTCGAATTTTCGACTCTGATTCCCAGGTGGCGTCTGGTCCTTTATGATATCGCCACTCAACCTTTACTAACCCAACCTCTTTATTCCGCAACTTCTTTACTTTGAAGTCAGTAATAAGTTCAGGGGTTTCTTCAAAGCACAATCTTTCATCAATCTTAATTTCAGGTAAAGGCACCGCTACCTCTGGGCTTACTAGACATTTCCTCAAATTAGACACATGGAAAGTATCATGGATTCCGCTTAGCTCCAAAGGAAGTTCTAGCTGGTATGCCACTTCTCCCACCTTTCTAATAATAGGGAATGGTCCAATATACCTTAGACATAACTTTCCCTTTTTACTAAAACATACCATTCCTTTCCAAGGTGATACTTTTAACATCACTTTATCACCTTCTTGAAATTCAATCGGCTTCCGACATTTATCTGCATAACTTCTTTGTCTATCTTGTGCCACTTTCATTCGTTCCCGAATTAAGCCAATTTTATCTGTAGTTTGCTGAACTATCTCAAGTCCAGCTAACTATTTTTCACCTATTTCGTTCCAACACAAAGGAGTTCAACATTTTCGTCCATATAGAACCTCGAAAGGTGCAGCTTGAATACTTGAATGATAACTATTGTTGTATGCAAACTCTACCAGAGCCAAATGACTATTCCATGATCCACCAAAATCAATTACACATGCTCTAAGCATATCTTCTAATGTTTGGATAGTTCGTTCACTTTGCCCATCCGATTGAGGGTGATAAGCTGTACTTAGCTTAATCTGTGAACCCATCTCTCTTTGAAAGCTCTTCCAAAACATAGAAGTGAATCGACTATCTCTATCAGAAATGATTGATAGAGGAACACCATGACGTGTTACTACCTCATCAATGTATAGTTTAGCCAATCTTTCCATCGAATATGATTCTTTTATCGGTAGAAAATGTGCAGATTTGGATAACCGATCTACTATTACCCATATGGAATCATAACCTTTTGATGTCCTTGGCAGTTTGGTTATGAAATCCATAGTGATGTGATCCCATTTCCAAACTGGAATTTCTAAGGATTGCAACTTACCATAAGAACGTTGATGTTCCATCTTTACCTGGAGACATGTCAGGCATTGTTCAACATGTTTAGCTATATCATTCTTCATACCTGGCCACCAATAATGTTGCTTCAGATCTTGATACATTCTATTTGTACCTGGATGAATTGCAAAACGTGATTTATGTGCCTCACTCAAAATGTATTTCCTGATATCACCATAGCATGGTACCCAAATTCTATTCTAGAATTTCCAAAACTCTCTGCCATCTCTCACCAGTTCAGAGATTAATCCTCCCAATCTTTCCTGTTTAATTTTATCTTCCCTCACGGCCTCATGTTGAAACTCTCGTAATTTTTCCTGAATACTTGGTAGTAACTCAACTCTTAAAGCTACAGCTTTGATAGTTCCACTTTTCTCTTGTCGACTTAAAGCATCGGCCACTACATTTGCCTTTCCTGAATTGTCACACCCCGAAAAAGCAGAAACACGAGGCGTAACAGGTAAGCATTTCATAGCTCCATTCAATATATATCACCATTAATTACATAATCCATGAAAATTTACAAATTCATCACTTTACTGTTCACAAAGAAAACATTATTTACATAAAGAAATTTCTAAAACTTGTGAACAGGTGTTATCGCATAAGTTCTTCCAAAACTTCCCTTCTTACTTAATTTCCTGAAAAGCATGAAACATAAAACGACGTCAACTACAAAGAGTTGGTGAGTTCACGGGTTTTCATATGCACAAAATATTTACAATGCATAAATCACAATTTGCAAACTTATACATAACATGCACATTATAAATGTAAAATTTTCCATCGATGGTTAAAAACTTGAGACGCTACAGAGCCTTACCTGACCAATGTGCCCCATTAGTTTACGAACTATCATAAGTGGCCCGTTCACTCATTTAGGTACCACGGTTCATATCAGTACTACTTCAGCAGTGGCTCTTTCCCACACATGAGTAGACTTATGAAAAACTTAGGTAATGTGCACCCTTTTCTGGGTGGGACTATCAACACAATAGCAGTTATTCACAATTACCACGGCCCGGGGACGTGCCCGAGTTAACTAATAGCGTGTACGAACGGGGACTTTTTGAAATATCCTCTCAAGCACAACAATTTATCATTTATAGGTAGTGCAATAACAATCAATTTTCATGATTTTCACAACATTTGACTAAACAGTTCTTTAGTCCATAAATTTTACATCTAAACAACAAAATTTGCATTCTTTCATGCTTTTCCCCCAGTTAAAAATAACTTAAAGCAGTAAAAGTGGGGCCGTGAAGAACTCACTAGTTTGAAGAAGAATATCCAAGGTTTTGGTGAAGCTTAGAGCACCAACGTCCGCACTAATGTCCTAAACACCCGAAATTCCAATAGTTAGATCACCCATCGGGTCAGATATAGATAAAGTAAGATTATATCTTATGTAATGCCAATAAACCTTTATGGGTTAAAGTTGAAACCAAAAATAACCTAGTATTTAATTAAATAAAAGTTTTTGCACAAAAAGTTGCTATTTGGACAAATATACAGATTCTGTTTCTGGACTCTTGGTTTCACCAATCATTGTCAAGGGAACCTTCCAAAAATCATTTTACTTTTACTCTTTTGTCTCCTAAAAATTTTATATTAAACATTTAAATGCTCAAAACTCAATTTCTTTGCATGAGACCCGAAATAGTAAAACAACAACTAATCAAATAAACGCCAATAGAAATCAAATTTTTTGGGTTGAAATTGAAGAAAACAGTTAACATGATTGTTAGAAGCAACCTGTCAGTTTCCAAATGTCATTAAATATTACATGCAATGTGCTTTTATCCCATTTTCTTGAGTCCTAAGTTCATAGATCATAGATTATCATCATTTTGGGAATATTTTCATGTCTTGATGAAATAATCTCCCATCTTAGACTCTTTAGAAAATTTTGAGCTCATGAAAGAGCAAGAAGTATAAAGATACGAGAAAACATTATTGTAAAAGATTCAAAAAATAAAACCAATCTTGTTACCTTTTTGCTTAATTTTTCTTGAAGACTTGAGTGTTCTTCAAGATTTAGAGAATCAAGAAGGAGTTTTGGAACTTGGATTCAACTGGAGGAAGATGAAAGCTTTAGAGAGAGAGGGGAAAGGAAAATGTGATGGTGAAATGAATGATTTTCAAAAGGGGAGGGGTTTTTATATGATCGTAGAGGGGCTGGCCCATACAAGGCCCAACCACCATATTTTTATTTTTATTTTTCTTATACAAACTCATCCCAAATTAATATAAATTTAAATACATTTTATCAAATACCAGTAAAATTATTCATTATTAAGTCAAAATTCTAAATTTTGTAAAAATTATTTGTACATACAGTTGAAACTTTATATTTTAAATTTGAATTTATAATATCGACTTTATTTATTTTAAAAGAAATTTTAATACATTTGGCATTACATAGGTTACTTATATCAGTTACCCGTTGAGGCAGGGTTTTCTGAACTATAATTTGGGAGCTAAGTCGATTGATTTTCTCACCAACATGACTAATCCCTAATAAATTAAAATCCTGATTATAGCAACCCTTTAGAGATGCTAACCAGACTCTCCAGAAGTGACGGATGTCACAGTCTCCCCATGCCAAAAAAAATTTGTCCCGAAATTTAATTCCTCAATTCTTAGCTTTGGATTCGTTTGCGAATAAGTGAGGATACTTGTCTTTCATAAAATCCTCTCTTTCCCGAAATTTAATTCCTCAATTCTTAGCTTTGGATTCCTACTTTGTCTCAACTGCTTGACTTACCTATCCAAGATTTCTTTTGGTTTTTCAACGAAGCGCAGATGACATTGATTTGCACCTCTTCCAATGGTATGACCAGTGTTTCATCGGTTAAACACTTTTTGAGATTTGATACATGAAATGTATCATGAATGGTGCTTAACTCATGTGGTAAATTCAGCTTATATGCCACTGGTCTAACTCTTTCAGCTACTTCAAATGGACCCATATATCGGGGACCCAATTTGCCTCTCTTTCCAAAGCGCATTATTCCTTTCCATGGTGAGACTTTTAAGAGTACTTTGTCTCCTTTTTGGAACTCTAATGGTCTCCTCCGATTGTCCGCATAACTTTTCTAACGATCTCTTGCGGCCTTGAGTCGATCCTTAATAATTACAATCTTGTCAGTGGTTTCCTGAACTACATCAAGTCTTGTTAATTACCGATTGCCGATTTCTAACCAACTGAGTGGAGATCTGCAATTGCGCCCATATAATGCTTCATAAGGTGGACACTGGATACTGCCATGATAACTATTATTGTACGCAAATTCGACTAGCGGAAGGTGCGTATCCCAATTTTCACCAAAATCTATGGTGCACGCACGTAACATGTCTTCCAATGTCTGGATGGTTCTTTCCGTCTGCCCATCCGTTTGAGGGTGGTATGATGTGCTTAAATTTTGACATGTACCCAGCACTGCTTGAAGTGATTGCCAAAATCTTGACGTAAATCGACTATCTCTATCTAAGATGATGGAAAGAGGTACCCCATGTCGAGTGATGATTTCACTTATGTAAATTTGAGCCAGCTTCTCCATCTTATAATCTTCTCGAATCGGCAGAAAATGAGCAGATTTAATCAGTCGATCCATAATTACCCAGATTGCATCATGCCCTTTCCCAGTCATGGGCAACTTAGTTATGAAGTTCATCGATATTTGTTCCTACTTCCAGTGGGGAATCTCAGGTTGCTGGAGTAGACCAGATGGTTTTTGGTGTTCAGCCTTGACCATTGCGCAAGTTAAACACTTATTCACATACATGGCAATGTCTTTCTTCATTCTAGGCCACCAATAGTGATCCCTCAAATCCTTATAGATCTTATCCGCTCCAGGGAAAATTGAATACTTTGATCGATGGGCTCCATTCAGAATTATAGATCTAAGATTACCAATCTTAGGAATCCAAACCCTATTTCCCAAGTAATTCACTCCATCAGACTTCAGTTGGAACTTAGTTTCTATGTGGTGTAGGGTCTCATTTTTCAAATTCTCTTCCTTCAATGCCTCTTTTTGATCCTTGAGAATTTGTTCTTTCAAACTTGTGGTTATTACTTCTCCCAAAGCACGTACCCTTGTTGGCTTCACTCTTTCCTTTTTGCTCAAAGCATCAGCTACTACGTTAGCCTTGCCTGGATGGTACTTAATTTCATAATCATAATCACTGAGCAATTCAATCCATCTTCTTTGCCTCATATTTAACATTTTCTGATTGAAAGATATGTTGAAGACTTTTGTGATCAGTGAACATAGTGCACTTGGTACTGTATAGGTAATGTCTCCAAATCTATCATCCCTCTATTCGGAGGGGGCGATGGATGGTGAGATTCCTTGGCTTCATCATCTCCAGAGGCCCGAAGAATGGCCTCTGGATGGCTGGCTGGGTGAGGGATTGGGCTGGGTCGTCCATGTTCAATACCCCTTCGGCCTTGATTGCCATGGGTAGTGGTGGTGGTTTCCTTTTGGGTAGTGGGGATGGGTATTGTATGTGAAGGGTCGGGGGATGCACGAGGAGTGTCATCATCATCATCTTCATCATTCGATGAAGACAACTCCTGTACTCCCTCGTTGGTGTCTGGTGACGGCTCTAAGTGCTCTAGGGTAGCTGTCCTCGGTTCTTGGGACATCAAAGAGCGTTCATAGGTCTGCCTTATCTCAGACGTCACTGGTATGACGCTGAGCATGGCATGAGAGACTCTCCTCTCTATGGTGTAACCTTCCTTGGAGATCGTTGGTCGATGACCGTTAATTAGAAACTGGAAAGTAAATGGTTTATCGAACGGTAGAACATGTCTCCTCATCATATCTTTGATGAAGAGACCGAGGAACCATGGGAAGAGCACGGATGTCAATGGCTTTCCTGCGGCCTTGAGCTTGCACATCTTGATTACGTTGCATGGATCTCGTTGTAAATGAGAAGAGCGTAGTCCAATGGTAGGTTGAAGAAGAGGCCATACATGATAGTCATTATATTGATGTTGCCCTGATCCATCGATCCCAGTTTGCAGGTTAGGTTGGAATTTTTGAGCTGTATATTTTATATTATAGACTCTTGTATCGAGGACCTATGTGGGGAAAACATGTATTCTATATATGAAATATCTGTTATATGCAATGTGTGGATTTGGGGTGTTACAGAGTTGGTATCAGAGCCTGAGTTTAAGGAATTTAGGTATTCACATGCATGATACCTAGACTTAAACAATTACATTGCATATTAGGGTCACATACATAGTTAGCACCTTTGGAATAAATGTAATAAGTTAAGAGGTCATTGTGTAAGGTATTTTCGGATTACATCTGGCCAATGTAATTTTGAATCTACAGGTACATAACTGAACTTGGACACTTTATTATATTTGGGAATGTTAGAAATATGTGTTTTAACTTTGTTATCTACAGATGGCTAGTAGATCGAGAAGGTCAGAAAGGATCACCCGCTCCAATCAAGAAGAATCCCCTGTTGCACCTGTTGGCACCTCTGTGGGCAGAGGTAGAGGCAGAGGTAGAGGGCAGACCAGAGGCAGAATAAGTCAGCCATAAATCAATATGAATCAAGCAGAATCAAACTCTTAAAATATGAATCAAGAACAAATGTTGTGACCGCAGTCAAATTCAAAATCCCAGGTTAGCTTTTATTAAGATTATATTAGTGTTATTGAAGTTAATTTATAGATTAGGAGTTAGTTAGATTAGTTTAGATGAAAAATTTTAAGACTTTTCGGCAGTTGCTTAGAAAGTCCGGTTCCGGTCCGAAATTATCTGAAACGTCCTATACAGTACCAAATGCTCTAATTTATACCCAATATATATAAAACACTAAGTTTTAGTGTTTAAAATATAAAACCTTTCTATTTAAATAAATTTAGTCATCATGGGCTTTTAAAGTGAAGAAAAATGTCAAAATTGAGAAATTGGACTTTTGTGCATTTTGGGTTTAGTTTTTATAAAAAAATATATATTGAGGTTTGGGTTGGGCCCTCCATGGCCGGCCCCTCCCTCCTCTAATACCTCCTCCCTCATATAAATAACTTAATTTTTTCATTAAACCTCATTATTCCCTTATTCATATTTCAAAAATCCTCTCAATACTTTCCCTAGAAAATTCAAGAGTCATCTTCATCCCCTTCATCCACTCATTCATTCATTCCATCATCAAACAAGGTAATGCATTCATCCTTTCCTCTTTTATTGTATGTTTTTGGGAGAAAAACCCACTTTATTGCATTCTTTATCATCTTTTNTAAATTTAGTCATCATGGGCTTTTAAAGTGAAGAAAAATGTCAAAATTGAGAAATTGGACTTTTGTGCATTTTGGGTTTAGTTTTTATAAAAAAATATATATTGAGGTTTGGGTTGGGCCCTCCATGGCCGGCCCCTCCCTCCTCTAATACCTCCTCCCTCATATAAATAACTTAATTTTTTCATTAAACCTCATTATTCCCTTATTCATATTTCAAAAATCCTCTCAATACTTTCCCTAGAAAATTCAAGAGTCATCTTCATCCCCTTCATCCACTCATTCATTCATTCCATCATCAAACAAGGTAATGCATTCATCCTTTCCTCTTTTATTGTATGTTTTTGGGAGAAAAACCCACTTTATTGCATTCTTTATCATCTTTTCTATATGTTTCGAAAATCTTGAGTTTCAAGGTGAGATTATACACCAAAAACATGTAAAAATGTTTATTTGATGGTGGTAATTCATGACCCAAACATTAGAACTCAAAAAGGTAGGAAGAAATCATGATTTTATGTGGTTTATTTCTTAAAAAAAAACTTCATATTCTGTTGCTGACAGATTCTGTGCTTGTGCACAAATCGTTCATATCTTGTAAATGGCTTGTTCAAATGTCATGAGGTTTCTTTTAAAAGTTTATTTACTGAGTTGGGGTTTCAATACAATTGGCTTCACTCAAAAACATTGAGTTTTGACCCCCCACATACTCAAAACATTGTATATATGTATCTGAGAGTTCTTCAGTAGGTAAACCCTACTTTGAACAATCATAACTCTCTACATAATCATCCAAAATTGTTGATTTTTCTTTTGGATGTTAGTTTAATGAGTTACCTTTCAAATGCCACCGATTTCATTCAATATTGTGGTGATTTGTGGTCTTAGTTACAAAAAATAAAATGAACATGCAATCTGTCCGATTTTGACAGATTTATATATATATGTTCCATCGACCATATCTCTCTCATAACTCAATGAAAAAGAATGATTTTACTTTTGGGAGTTAATTTTATGGGTTTTCTCCTACATTCAAGTGAAATAACATAAAAGTTTGGAGTTTTGATCTCCAAGCACCTAAAACTCTATAGGTGTGCAAACTGTGAAACCACCAGTAGGTAACTCTAACTTTGAATGTTAATATCTTTCTATTTACTTGCCCTCAATGTATGATTCTTCTTCTAGAACATTCTTTTATGAGTTAGGATTCATTTGTATCCAGTTTCACTAAAAAATATGATGTTTTGAGGCATGAACCTATTTATTTAAGTCAAGTGTGCAATCTGTCAACTAATGACARATGTGTGCATGTCACTTTAAGGTATCATATCTTCCTCTCAACTCATCCAAAATGAGTGATTTTTAGTTTAAAAGTTTCGTGTAAGTGTTAGGTTTTCACTCCAACTTTAATTTCTGCAGAACACCTAGTAAAACTCTTTTAATGAGTGTTTTACTAATATGGTGCAATCTGCCATTTCAATT
>NW_020202862.1:29496-31145 GCF_001531365.2 Cynara cardunculus var. scolymus
AATCTGTCCGATTTTGATAGACTTATATATATATGTTCCATCGACCATATATCTCTCATAACTCAATGAAAAAAATGAATTTTCTTTTGAGAGTTAATTTTATGGGTTGTCTCATACATGCAAGTGGAATCACATAAAATTTTGGAGTTTTGATCTCCAAGCACCTAAAACTCTATAGGTGTGCAAACTGTGAAACCACCAGTAGGTAACTCTTACTTTGAATGTTAATATATTTCTATTTACTTGTCCTCAATGTATGACTCTTCTTCTAAAACATTCTTTTATGAGTTAGGATTCATTTGAATCCAGTTTCACTCAAAAATATGATGTTTTGAGGCATGAACCTATTTATTTAAGTCAAGTGTGCAATCTGTCAACTAATGACAGATGTGTGCATGTGACTTTAAGGTATCATATCTTCCTCTAAACTCATCCAAAATGAGTGATTTTTTGTTTAAAAGTTTCGTGTAAGTGTTAGGTTTTCACTCCAACTTGAATTTATGAAGAACACCTAGTAGAACTCTTTTAATGAGTGTTTTACTAATATGGTGCAATCTGCCATTTCAATTGTGATAAGTTGCATGGCATAAATTATTTGAATCATCATCTCATGCCCAAAATACATGGAATTTGGTCATGATGACTATAACTAAGTACTTTTAAATCATATAAAAAGATGGGAATTTATCTCATTTTTGAAGTCACTTTATTTGATCATTTTATGTAACTTAAGTTTCTGTAGAGAATCAAGAATTCTGGATTTGGTTAAAATTGTAAAAGTTGATCTTTTACTTGATTATAGCATCATTTTCGGTATAAATTAATTCTTTAATGAGCATATGGACATTATGTATATTTTGACTATAGATAATATTATGGAACATAAGTAGACAAATAAGGATTTAAGATTTATTAAACCCCATAGGTAGAGATAAATCAATAAGTGATGGTTTTGGATATTCCTATTGATTGGGAATCGTTGATTTAGTGTGGTATTCGGATCGTATTGCTTTTTCTTTGCGGAGCTCTAAATCAAAAGTGAGTTTCACATACCATTTTCACGTTTTGGGGTGAAAAGCATGATTGAAATTGTGATATGAGCTATTTCATTACAGAAAGTGAGTTTCATGGCCCCTTTTTACTAATTTCTCGTTTTGGGGTGAAAAGCATGGTTAATGAATGTTTGATAGATTTATATCGATATATGAATCTTGTAATGAGCATTTAATTGTATACACTATTGATATGTTGAGTTTGAAAGTCCCCGTTATTTCCACTACTATTAATTCATTTTTGAACCCATGATTCTTGTGGATAGCGCTATTTGGTTGTTATACCCACCTTGTTAYTGACGAGTAGGGGTGCACTTGGTCATTTTAATTTTCTCTACACATGTGGCACGAAGTGGTCACCGCTGAGGTAGTCCGAAAGGAGTTCTACTTATATGGGGTTAGTCCCACCACTGAGGTAGTTCGACATGAGTTCTACACATGTGGGGTTTAGTCTCACCTCTGAGGTAGTTCGTAAGTATATTCTACACATGTGGTTCGCTACCACCTCTGAGGTAGTTCGTGGGGCGCTTGTAGGTTTAGTAGTGGCTCAACAAATTTATATCATGTGTATGACGTTGTTTTTAAGATATTGCTCAT
>NW_020202863.1:0-2093 GCF_001531365.2 Cynara cardunculus var. scolymus
TAATATCGATATATTTTTATCAAATTTTTATGATATCTTCAAACATATATTTTATTCAAAAATAAAAACATCATTGTTTTCTCAAAATCACATAAAGCCATATTATAACATCGACTGAGATAAAAAATAAAATAAAATATTAAAATCATGATGTATCTCGCTGCATTGCGCAAGTACACTTCTAGTAGAATAAAACAGGTTCGAAGTAGAGTTCTTCAAACACGTAACTCAATATTGAGAATTGAATTTATCCCACCCCTAGCTAGGACTTCATCATAAGCAAAAAGAATACATGTTCTATCAATAAAATCCAATTTATTTTTGCTTCCAAGGCCAAAATAGCACAAAAAGGTAAAGAAACATAACATGTATCCAGAACACACGATCATCTGATATAAAAAATATGCAATAAATAAAATAAATAACCAGATTTGTAAGATCGATGGCTATACGAAATTCACACCAATGCCAACCACACCCACAAATGATCAGTGAAAAATAAAAACCTCACTCTTAGCAGAAACACGTAGCAAAGAAGAATACTTACAGTGAAAAAGTTGGGAAGAAAAATATCCAAGAAACTCACCGTATAAACAAATGACCGACATGAAACAACGATACCAAAAAGATCCTAAGTAGTCCCACACTTAGTGTTTTAGAGACATAATCCTAAATAAGAATACCAAAAACTGAAAATCTAAGGCCTCAAAACAAGAAACCTAATATAGAAGTTAGAACTTAGAGCAATATATAAAACCAATATTCAAACCCTAGCCACCAGGATGGAGTTGCAAGCTTGGTGATCTAACGGTCCACACATGTCTAAAAGTAGGTCTCAATGAAGGCTTGAAGGACCAACACATATCTAACCCAACTTGAACAAGAAGGGGCCAACACGTACAATTCACACTAGCACCAAGATCTACACTAAAACAATATGGCTCTACCATAATAGAGTTCCTATGCTATGAGAGTAAATACTAGGACTCGAAAATTCAACACAAAAAACAATATATACAAGTTAGAATCAAGATATTAACCAACTCAAAATCGTAATTGGAATAAACAGAGAGAGGGAGATCTATAGAGCTGAAACGTGAGAGAAAAAAATATTAAAGATCTTAATAATAATAATGAAGAAAAAGAGAATAAACCCTATACAAAATTTACAACTTTATACTCAAGTATCCTCAAGACTCCCAAAAACGTAAAGCATAGAAACATCGAGCCGCTATCCCTAATGTTTTCTTCTTTTACCACCAATTTTAAAAAACTTTCAAGGCAACCAATTATATGGCAGTCTTATAAAACACAAAGTAAATGGTTAGACAAAATAGAAGTTGTTCCAAGACCATTTTGAATACAAGCTTTGTATTCTAAAAATGTACAAAAATTCTCATTTAGAAATCCCATGAATTTCATCGTCAAAACGAATTAATAATTCAGTAGTTGGTTGATCCATTGTGGGAACATCGAAACGGAACTTGCCAAAAAATATGTCAACTTCAAACGATCACAACTTTTAATCCAATAAGAATTACAAGGCCCTCGAATTGTTAGTGGAGAAGTCTCAATTGCATGTACATGCTGGAGAAGAGCTTCGCTGCTTGACGGATATTCCTACGTTCCATCCTTTAAAGCCTGAATTGTATATTTGCACTAATTTTGGAGTTTTGATCCACTATTAGAAAAACAGGTATCAGCGACGAATATCAGCGAGGGAAATTCAGCGAGGGATCAGCGAGGAAAATGCCAAAAAACTCAATCCCTCGTTGTTCCCTCGCTGATCTGCGAGAGAATATTTCCCTCGCTAATCCCTCGCTGTTCAGAGAGGGATCAGCGAGGGAATTGCCAAAAAACTCATTCCCTCGGCAGCTGAACAGGCCAGACAAGCTGCTGCATTAGCCGAACAGACTACTGCATTAGCTGAACAAACTGCTGCATTAGCCCAACAAGCCGCATTATCGGAGCATTTTGCTGCGTTTATGCAGCAGTCAGGATACGTTTTCCCACCTCCCCCAGATCCCGATAGTTARRTTKTATGTATTCGAAGATTAAATTGTATGAATTGAATATTTTAAATTGTATGAATC
>NW_020202863.1:2387-3999 GCF_001531365.2 Cynara cardunculus var. scolymus
TCGCTGAAAGTTCCCTCGCAAATCTGTCGCTGATAGTTCCCTCGCAAATCCGTCGCTGATAGTTCCCTCGCTGATCCGTCGCTAAATACATCCCTCGCTGATCCGTCGCTGAAAGTGTCCGTCGCAAATCCGTCGCTGATTTCCCTCGCAAATCCGTCGCTGAAAGTGTCCGTCGCAAATCCGTCGCTGATTTTCGTCGCTGATCCGTCGCTGATAGCATTACCTACGACTGTTTGACCGATGGAGTATCAGCGACGGATCAGCGAGGGAATTTTCCCTCGCTGATACCCAACATTTTTGTAGTGTTCAGAGCAACGTTTGGATTTGGTCTCAATGATTTTATAATCATTTTGTAAAGGGTCCTGAACTTCCTCTATTATAGAAAAAGCCTCAAGGTTAGCATTTTGTTTTTGGAATTGGTTCCTCACCCTAATGTCCACCCACCATCTTCGTTAAGTTCAAGCATAAAACGTTCATTTACCATTTTTTTTAATTCTTACATTAAAATTGTTCTTTCTACAATCGTCATCTTCTTGGTGGGAACAAGAAGTTAAAACCTTAAATGTAATTAAAAAACCCTAAATCTAAACCTAAAACCTAAATCTAATATCCAAATCAAATCTAAATCCAACCCTAAACTAAAACCATCCTATCAAAACCATTCACATCAAAATCCGAATTATGAACAAAATCAAGTGCATGCTAAGAAGATGAAAGATTTTATCAAGGCAACTCATCAGAATCTCTCCTATTCAACTATGTATCATCCAAATATGCTCGTAAGGTAGATTGCATGAAGGAGCATAATCCAATTGGTTCTATGCTTGTCTATTCATCTCCTCCACCATGAATGGCTTATTCTCTGCCAAACAACGTTGATCTCGAAGGGTCGAATCAATTTCCCTTTAAGCTTTTACTACTGATCATCTCTTTTTATCTCTTTGTGAATCAAATATGGAGGTGGGGGAGGGTCAAGAACCAAAAGCAGATTTTGTGGTAGCTTTACTATGTAAACAGAAAAATAAAATTAATCCTCGTTGATTTTGGTTTTCCCTTGATTTAGTTTTGGTTTTTGTTTTCATTCTCGTTGTAAACCTCAATCAAAACCTTTGATTGATTTTGGTTTTTTATTTGAGATTGATTTAGGGTTTGATTAGTGTTTACTATAGTTTTTATCACAACTTTTATGGGATGAAATTTTACTTGATGCTATTGTTCTTTATTGTTTATGTGAAAATATAAGTATTCAACCAATAAAACCGAAATTAGAAAATACTAAAATAGATGAAAGAGTAATTAAATCATGTTTATCATCCCTGTTGCTTCTGAAAAATTGTCATTTTCATTTTTGTGATTTGAAATTAGGTTTTCCGTTATCAATCACTACACCAAATGTTGCCTTAGACAACAAATGTAAATTGCCTATGTTGCTTTAGATACGCTAAGACAACAAATGTTATTATATGTTGCCTAAGTTTCCTCTAATGCAACATATGTTTCTATGTTGCCTAAGTGTGACCTTAGGCAAATATAAATAATTCTATGTTGCGTGCATATATCTTAAGCAACATACTAGCCTATGTTGCCTTAGTTCAATGTTGGACACTGGTTG
>NW_020202863.1:4564-8766 GCF_001531365.2 Cynara cardunculus var. scolymus
ACTGGCAATGTACGGAAAGATTTATCATAATTTACTTAGGCAACATATATTCTTGTTTCTATGTTGCCTAAGGTAAAAATTATAAATTCAACCCAATTTACTTAGGCAACATATATTCTTGTTTCTATGTTGCCTAAGGTAAACAAATTGATGCTTCCAAGGTGACAACTGGCATTGTACAAAATATTTATCATAATTTACTTAGGCAACATATATTCATGTTTCTATGTTGCCTAAGCTTAAAAACATAATAACTCCTGGTAGTTGAATGTTTAAAGGTTGACATAAGTTTTAAGGTTGACAACTGGCATTGTACGATAAATCCATCATATTCACTTAGGCAGCATATAATCTATTGTGCTTGTTGCTTTAGAGCTTTCTTAGGCAACATATATTCTTGTTTCTATGTTGCCTAAGATGAAACTCATCTATAAATATTTGTAGTTCCCCCATTTCCAACATCTAATTTCTAAGGGCTTGGGACGTGATTTGGAGTATATTGCCGAGTTTTGTCTTCCAACAAACGTTGTATTCATCATCAAAAGTCATTTAAAGATTATTAGGTAATTATTATCGTATTTTATCTAATTTTATAGTTATTTCATGTTTATTTCATGTAAATTTGGATTACTACGTATTTAAAAATATCTATAGCTCTTACTATATGCATGAATTTATTTTTCACATATAGATATGACAGAAAATGTGGACAAAAGTTGGATGAATTTAAAAAGATTCGAGGAAAAATACATTTTTGGAATATATGCATTTTTGGAATTTGCTAATTCAGTGAGTTGGAATGGTTATTATAAATGTCCCTGCATAGACTGTGGCAACATGTTATATCAAAATGAGGCAGATATAATTTTTCATTTGAAAGATGTTGGTATAATGAAATATTATACTATGTGGGATCAACACGGTGAAGTTACAAATATACCTACTGCATCACAATGAAGGTTGAATATCATACGCGATCGAACGTCTTCGAGTCACGATGTCAATCCTATTGTAAATTTTGTGGAAGATGCATTTCCGTTTCGTGAGCAGTACAATGATGGCGAATCAATCGCCCATGAGAGTACTCCAGTTTGTGATGTGGGCATTGCTGCTTCCAAAGTCATTGATGCTTATTTGCGACTGCTAGCATAAACGAATACTCCATTGTACGATGGTTGTACAGAAACTTCCTTGGGTGCCCTTCTGAGAGCAATTTCTCTAAAAGAAGAAACTGGAATTTCTATCAAGGCATTTGATAAGCATTTGGGGTTTCAGAAATCTTTATTGCCCACTCCAAACAAGCTTCCTAAATCATATGCAGAGGCGAAAAAGATCCTTAAAGGCGTTGGGATGGGGTATGAGATTATCCACGCATGTTTAAATGGTTGTTTCTTATACTATAAAGAGGGTGACATACATGACCAGTGCCCCGTATGTGGATTGCCAAGATATGACGATGTCAGTAACAAAGTACCGATGAAGACTGTTCGTTACTTTCCTCTGACACCGAGGTTGCAACGTTGTACATGTCAAAATATACTGCAGATCATATGAGATGRCATGGTCAAAGGGAAACGTCCCCGTATGATGATGTATTGAGACACCCAGCTGATGGTGAAGCATGGAAAGATTTTGACAGGTAAATGTTTTTAATATACTTGTTTGACATGTAAATTCTTTTAATATGGTTATAATTTTTGACAAGTAAATGTCTTAAATAGGTCATATCCATAATTTGCGAGTGACCTCAGAAACGTTCGTCTCGCTTTATCGACTGATGGGTTTAGTCCTTTCGGGGCTTCTGCTACTCCCTATAGCCTTTGGCCAATTGTTGTGATTCCATACAACTTATCTCCTTCAATGTGCATGCAAAAGGAATTTAATATACTAACGATGTTGATATCTGGACCAAAATCCCCAGGGAAATGTCTCAATTTGTTTATGAGACCATTGATTGATGAACTCAAAATTCTTTGGGAGACTGGTTTTAGGACATGGGATCGATACGGGGAAGTGTACTCTATGATGAAAGCTGCAGTGATGTGGACTATTAGTGATTTTACAGGGTTGGGAATGTTAGGTGGGAGACTGGTTTTAGGTCACTTGCTCTAGATATACGTATCAATTGTCGCCGCACCCAAGTGGAACCGACGGAAGAACCGGTTACAAAGAAGGCAAGAMGAGGAATTATCACCGGAAAGGCGATTAAGAGAGACATTGCTAACAATGAAAATAAACGTCTTCCTCTTAAGTGGTCCATGGAAAAAAATTTGCCCRACACAAACAAAGTTTGTAGGATCGCAAAGCAAATCGGAAGCATTGTTCGTGAGCATATTCCAATGTTGACCGATAGTTATTTACAACTTACACAAGACGAACTCAAGATTGTGGTTGATCAACTTAGCGTAAGTATATTTTTTTAGTTCTTTTTTTTAATGACTTATGTCTTATTAATTAATAATGCTAAACTTTTTATTTCATTTTGATTTATATTTGCTTTTTAGGTTTTCTTTGAGATTGATTGRAATGGACCTCCGGGTGACGCATTATTTGATTGGATCCACCTAACTGCGCGCCACTCATATAATAGGTGGAAAATTGATTGCCACACATTATATAAGAAGCAAGGTCGTCTCCCGATCCCAAAGAACTTTGTACATCGGTCAGATCAGTGGGATTTTTTGTGCACACTTTTTGAAAAAGAAACATGAAAGGTATTTAATAAGTAAATAATTAAGTATATAATTTTTTTTGAGTTGGATTATGGACTGTCTTCGTTCTAACTCGTTGTCTTTGAAGCTTTTACGATTGCTTTTATATGGCTTTTATATAATTAGCTTTTGTGCATTAACTTATATTGGATAGTTTGTTTGTTAGTAAGGTTTGCATGTACTCCCATGCCTTTTTGCTTTCTTTAAATTGTAAAATAAATGCTTCTCATGTTGTAGAATAAATCAAAGAGAATGACGGAAGCAAGGTTGTCAAAAAATAGGATCGAGCACAAATCGATACCTACTTTGTTCCGGTTTAGGCTAACAACCTTGAAGCTACCGGACATGTGGCTCCTTATCTCGGTACAATTGCCGAGACCACTACAAGTGAAGACCGTAAAGTAAGTAAACATGAGCTTTTGTTTTCTTGTGGTCATGATTTTTATATTTTTTTCATTTGCTGTTCAGCATCACTTTTTCATCTTGGACGCCCGTTTTAGCTTAGATTTAGCCTGAATTTACAGAAACTCAAAACTTAAAAGTTGTAGGACCGTTTGTTAGCTTTCCAGATCATCTTTAATCACTTGTATCCGAGCTCGGACGAGTGATATATGTTAGAAATACCATAGTCTCACACAGCTGTCAAAAATATTTTTTTATCCCTTTTTCGTTCCAACTTTTCCAAACCTTTATAAAAACACATTAATTTAGTTTGTTTTTTACCATTTCAACTCATTAATGAGGGATGATTGACAGGAAATATATAATTGTAAAAAAAAAACAATTGTTTGAA
Source organism: Cynara cardunculus var. scolymus (assembly GCF_001531365.2). Taxonomy (NCBI): domain Eukaryota; kingdom Viridiplantae; phylum Streptophyta; class Magnoliopsida; order Asterales; family Asteraceae; genus Cynara; species Cynara cardunculus. The sequence continues at coordinate 8,069 of NW_020202863.1, forward strand.
TCGTATTTACAGAAACTTGTTGAGGAAGAGATTGAGAAGATTAAGAACGCTTCTGAATGCACTTCGGAATCTATCGGGACTCTAATTCGTTGCCCAATCGAAAAAGAAATATCAATCATCGAGCAAATTGTTGGTCCGTCTGTAGGTACGGTTGTTTGAGGTATGGGTAGTTTGGCGGTTAGACCTGCGAGGTTGAGAGGACCGGCGAAGGGATTCTCTAAGCCGGTATCTACAGTTGACGACGAAAATTTGCGGCAACAACTTGCCGAGCGTGACGAGGAGATTAGATTGTTAAAAGAGGGACARCATGAGGCAAAAAAGGAAGCTGCCGAGCAAAGAAAGATGATACAATCATTGATGACTATGTTGGGTGCTAGTGATTCAAACTCTAACACAACAACTCCGACCTCTCACGCTTTAGGTTAAGTTTTTAATTTTGTGTTATTGAACTTGTTGCCTACTTTTAGACTTATTTAGGGAAAAACAATTMTCTTTCAATTATTGAACATATTTATTTTGTTTGGTTATAAAAKTTGTTTGTATACAACATTTGGTTGTTTGTTTGCTTGTTTGAGATTCATTTGTAGAAAGAGTGCAAGAAAATAATTGCATCATGGTACACAAAAATCTTAGGCAACAATTAAACAATATAAATGTTGCCTAAAAGAAATATTATATTATGTTAATTACAGTACGAA
>NW_020202863.1:10586-18291 GCF_001531365.2 Cynara cardunculus var. scolymus
TATATATATATATATATATATATATATATATATATATATATATATATGTTTGCATAAATTTAAAGGGCAGTAGTCCTCCCATTAATGTATGAACTGTAAATGCAACGAACAGTCTGTTGGATTTAATTAACCAAACCTGACTTCTGCTGGAAATCATCTCTTGGTTCGTAATGAAACTATTTTCCTTGTAATGTACAATTAATTATAGTCCCAAATATGGTTTATTTTATTTTGGTGGAGCTTTAGGTCTGTATTTTTCTAATTTAGAAAGCCAGAATAAAGTTTAATGAAAATAAATAGATACATCATCATATTTATTTTGAACAAAAGATAAAGGTCGTTTCAACTGTTAATTTGTTGGTTATATATATAATCTATCAGTTTTAACTTTAAGCAGGTAATCGTTGTGGGATTAGTCGGCTCACATAACAGGTTGGATATCCAAGTTAATAAAAAAAAAACAATGGTGACATGGGTTCCAGCTAATTATGATGCACCTCTATTTGTTGGAAATTCGTCTTTCTTGCTTTTCTTTGACAAAGTTAAGAAGAATATCCATCGAATAACTGGAAGCAAGTAGATCATGATCAAATGGCATATGTACTTCCATTTAGAGAGAAAGTATCTAAGCATTATGCAATTCGTATATGTATATATATGTGTGTATACATAATTATGTGTGTTTTCATTTTGCATTACTTCTTAATTTCCCATAAAGCATTTTCGCTCATTCTATATAATTTATTTGAAGCTATCACCGGTGTAAACACGTATTCTCTACAACATAACAGGCTCCGAGTAGATCTCAAATCTTGTTGAACAGGATAGTTGAGGCTCCTACAAAGACCAAACTTCCCGATAAGAACTTAACCAAACTTATAAACAAGCAGCCATATCAATTTATTTTGGATGATTGCTTAAATTTTGTCTTGCAAAAATTTACCATTTGTCAGTAATGGCTAAGCTTGTAAAAAAAATGCATACAAAACTGCCATCACTACACGTGTGTGTGCATTCCGAAATGGATCATGTGATAAAATAGTCCGGATGAGCGGGGCAGTAATTAGCATCATAGAGGCTCAAGGGACTATTTGCTCCTCAATTCTTGAGTGCCTTAAATAACACCAGTCACCCAAAGAATACATGAAATGCCCTTGTATGAGAAGTGGTCTGATGACTAACACCTTAAGGATTTGAGCGAGAGAGTAAATACCTGCGACGTAGAAGATGCAAATGGAGCAAATCGGCCTACCACTTGTTGAGCTTGACAGACTTTTTTGCGCATGGAACTAAGCAATCTTCCATATGTCAGTTTACTTTCTGTTTCCATAGCTTGGATGAAGCTAAAAGTCAAAGCACCTACAGCGTTGCCTGTGAAAGCCTGCACAAGCATTGATGCATAATGTTATTTAGATTTGGTTAATTCTAATTGAAGTTTATTATGCAGTTCACAATGATGATCTTAATAAAATCTAGAGAGAAATTTAGCAGGACCATCCGTTCAAGAAACTATACCACTAACACAGAGTTTCGCATTGTATCGTAGTTGGAATCAAAAAATTCATGTCATTACTCTTTGGAACCTTGAACTGAAATCAAGGCTAATATGGGTTGCTGTCTAAGTGCAAGACTCAAAACTCAAAACCACATCTGGGTTAATCAAGAAGAGTCCCAACCACTTAGACAAGCACAATTTAGCCTGCAGAAAACAATCATACACTCCCTTCCTTTTACATATATATACACACATGGAGACACATGTGAATACTTACCGATGTATCTGCAGAGTTTTGGTCATCAGCACAGGCACTAATACAAAGTGCTTTTCCGCCGCTAGTCCCTTTATTTGTAAGTTGGTGTTCTTCCCACATGTAGAGTCCATCCCTGCTTGGCAAAATGAAAGGCATGACGTTTCTTATTTTGGAAATTGCAATAACTTAAACAAATGAAAACTAGTATTTACAACGTTAACACTCCCCTACGTCCCAAAACAAAATAACGTCCAATTTTGCATATAGTTTAATAAAAAAAGTAATTATCGGTGACTAAAAATGAAAATTGTTTCTTTTCTTTTTTCAGTGTGACCAATCGAGGGAATATAAGATAACTGATACTTACTGGTTGATATTGCAAAGAAAAGGTAGATCTAGGAGAGTTCCACTGAAGCAAGTGTCAATGACACTATGAAGCGTTACTCCATGAGGTAGAGGTGCTACAATGGTGGCATTGATTTCATCATCTATTATCTTTCCAGCCTCTCTATAGTCCACAGGGCACAATGCTTCATCATACCCATCAGTCTCATCTCCATCTTCATCAACCACTTTGCAGCCATGCCCTGCATAGTAGAACATCAACGAGTCGCCTGATTGGCAACCTTGGACGAGCCAGCGCAATGCCTCTTCTATGTTACATTTTGTTGGAATCCTGGAGGGGTCTGATTCCTCTTCTGTAGCAAATGTTACACTGGTCATGATCACAAATTAATACATCTTTCTCTTGTTAATTGCATCGAGTTTTTCAGATGTGTTAAAATTAGCTACTGATGATAAGTATACTATAATCATGTCTATGATTTTCTTCATAGAAAGTTATTTAGCTCAAGGTATGGATATTTCAGAGATTAATTTTGTCAGTACCTGTAAGGACACGGATGGAAGCACTTGGAAATCCCAGTTTGTTCTGTAGTAATTGTTGCATGCTCCTAACATTATGAACACTGGCTTCAAGTTTCTTTTTGTGGCCATTGTAAGTCACACCGCATAGAACTGCCCTCTTCTTCCCATGCACCTGAGGAGTTTGTTGATGGATTCTGCTCAGTGTCAAACGAGACAATTGTGGTCGTAGAATACGATAGGATCTATCAACTTTCACCGCCGCAGGAGGAACAGTCTGTTGTGATGATGTTTTTGTCTGAGGCGGTTGTCCTTGAAGAGCATCCTGATTTTGACTCGTTCCTGCATTGACATATTGTCCGAGTCGGGTGAGAATGCAATCCTTGAGCTTACTATTGAAGAGGTTGACAGTCTGGCACGCAGGACACATTTCATATTGTGACCTGGGTATCTTGATCAGGGTTCTTCCACATGTCTTGCAGTGTTGTGTCGTAGTTGCCATTTTTCGTTCTTCTGGCCTACAAGTGTTAGAGAGGTGGAATTCTAGTGGGGGTGCTTGCAAGTCTTGTTGGTTTGTTTCTTGGCTTTTTATAGTATTCTTTTTTCCTAAAACGCCTATTTTGATGATTCCAGCTAGTGGAATGACTTTGTTCAGTGTTGAGAGGGTAAATGGAGAACCATATTCGCATTTGAAAGTCCTTCCAGAAGAGATATATGGGTTTACTTTTGATTTTACATTGATCTTTGGTGTGACGTCAATATGTAATTTCTAGCATATCCTCTTGTGGATGAGTAAGGACACGCAGAAAGATACAGAGAGCATCTGTAAGTGGTTGTGATTTTGAGATGGACAAACTGTAGGCCTTCCTGAAGTGGACATGGCCTTCAAAGGAGTTGCTACTTCTAGAAATTAGGAATAGAATCTAAAGCATCCACATTTCTAACTTTTAAGAACTACTATTTGAAGAGTTATTGTTGAAAATTCTCTTGTGGTTTTTATAAGAACATCCGCTGTAGAACAAGGACTCTTGTATAGACATAAGTTCTAATAAGAGCCCACTACTTGAATAAGGATACATGTTCTTGTCTACATTCCTTTTTTATTACTGTTGTTATTTATTATTTTCGTAGTGGTTTTAAATCATTTTATTTTGTTTTAATAAATCTATGAAAAATATAAGTTAAAATTGATGCAAAAAAATTAAATTAATTAATTAATTAATATAAAATGTAACACCCCAACACCACATTTGCATAAAATCCACATATATTCCATGTAACATCAAATACAAATATACACATTGGTCTCAGTATATACAAATTGCTACATACAAAAGTATCTGCAAACTTTTTTGTTCATACCAAATACATGATTTGCATATACAACAAATTCTCATATACTTGCACATAATCAGCTTCCCAAAAATCCACAAATATAAAGCAATAATAATTATCTTCACATCTTTTACTTCCCTTTACCTTCCATTTGTGTCCGATCTGTAGTGCACATTTTTTAAAACAATACAAGGGTTAGACCATAACATCTAATATGCAAATATTGTTTATTAAAGCAAACATTCATTTGTCGCATCAAAATAATGAGACAACCCCATCTTATCGCATCAAAACCATTGAGGTGTCAAACTTGTCGCATCAATACATAACACACCAACTTATCGCATATCATTGATGCGATAACACATTTTGTCGCATCATACACATGCGATAACCCCACTTGTCGCATATCAAGGATGTGATAATCCTTTTTTCTCGCATCACATTGATGCGATAAACACCATTCCTCGCATATAACAGATCTGATAAACATATTTCTCACATCTTAAGGATGCGATAACACCATATTATCGCATCACAAAGGTGCGATAAACCATCCTCATCGCATCACATAGATGCGATAACAGTTCACATATGATCAAAATTTCATTTTTATCAAACAGTTGATTATGTCACATTGATCCCAGTATACACCTTTCCTGATTATGTCACTCTTATTTCAAATATGCATCTCTCCTGATTATACTACTCTTATCCCAAAATACTTCTCTCCTGATTATGTCACCCTTATTCCAATCAGTTGATAATAACGTATCAAAATCCAAATTTATGCTAACACATAGCAAATAACCATTTCATAGAACACCTCATCCAAAATCATACGGTTTCATAATAAAACATATCAAATGATGTTTGTAAAGTAAAAACTCACCTTGTAATCACAAATAAATGAAGATTTTAACAACAACAATTAATCAAATAAAAATCACAAAATCCAGTTCTTCCTCTTTATTTCTTTTTACTCGAACTCACGAACCACAAATAATTCTCACCAACATTCTCTCCTTATTCTTATCTCATCCAACCATCAAAAGTGAAGAATAAAAATGTGTGTGTATAGAGTTTGGTTCAAATGTTAACCAAGATTATTGTGTTAACTTTGTTAACCAAGCTCAACCAATAAAAATCAATCTTTTATTTAGATTCACATACATATGTTAATGACAAGGGTAATTAAGTAATTTTATCATTTTGTGTAACTCCCATATCATTAATTGGGAGTTACAAAATCTAAAAATCTCATAATTGATGATAATTTAATATTGATCTTGATTTTCAATTTGTGATTGTTTTTGAAATTTGATTTATATATCTATAATGTTATTGAATTTGTGATTGTTAAAGGATTTCCGATAGTAAAGTTTTCGATATCGTCCAAGCTCATATGGATAAACCCATTGGAAAACAGATCGACAACAATGAGAATAAGAAGGTTAAAATGGTTTATGATGACAATCGGACTTCGAGTTCTGGAAGTGAAGACAATGATCTAAACGTTTGTATTGGTAATGGATTAATATGATATTGCATTCGTTTTAATCGACAGTTCTCACCTTTGACAGTTTTCACTTATCTTGCAAAAAATGTGACTGCAGCTGGCCTGTTGAACAGCTTATGTATATTTAGGAGCTGGCTCTGTTGAGAGATTCAATCAGTTTACAGGTGAAGATATATGAAGTTAACACACAGTGCATTAGATGTTTATATGAAGACATAGGGACACACACAGACATATGAACACATATGAACACATCAAAAATCACACAGCCTTAGATGTCGTGATTCATAAGTGTTTATGTCTATTCAAGTCACTAGATGTTCATATGAATTCATATACACACACAGAGAACATGTGAAGACACGTGAGCACATATGAAAACATACAACCCTAGATGTCTTGGTTCATACGTGTTCATGTACATACAACAGAGTTGGCTTATGAAATATAGAAGATGTTCATACTGTTCACATGTTGTACATATCTCTCTCTCTCTCTCTATATATATATATATATATGTGTGTGTGTGTGCGTGTGTATGTGTGTGTGTGTTCATATGGTTCTTACATTAACAAAAAAAATGAGATTTTTTGATTTTGTAACTCTCAGTTAATGATATGGGAGTTACATAAATTTTTTTTACCTAAGTACCCTTTTATCCTTTGTTCACATTTGTTTTTTGAAATTATAAATTTAAAAAATTAAATTTTTATCATGATTAATCACAACCGTTTATTGTAAGAATCAATGGCCAAGATTGGTTAACAAAGTTAACACAATAATCTTGGTTAACATTTGAACCGGCCCCTGTATATATAGTATATATATAGGTGGAGGTTCAAACGAGAACACTTCTATTTTACGTGAACGCGAGAACACTCTTATCACATGTGATAATACGCGTGAGAGGACCCTGTGATGTGTGGACAACGTGTTTTACGACTTAGGTCATGCCAAAGGTTGTTTGCGTCTATGATTTAACATCACATGTGATGGTCTTGATGGATTATAGTATCATATCAACAACACTTTTATCGCATGTGATAATACTTGTGAGGGGGCTTAGTGGTGTAAGTGCGACTTGGCCCGCAACCAAGATCGCATCGAAAACCGCCCGCGTCTTTGATTTAGTATCATATGTGATGAAATAACAGTATCACATGTGATAGTCTATAGTAAACGGATGTTCTCGCGTTCTCGTAAAATGAAGGTGTTCTCGTTTGAACCATTCCCTATATATATATATATATATATATATATATATATATATATACTATATTATAAAGCATATGACAAAAACTCTTAAAAACCAATTTTTATACATTAAATATTGTTTATTGATACATATTACTTAAAATTCAAGATTACAAGTAATTGTGCATGAGTACAAGTGTACAACTTATTAAAACTTTATGTTTGAATTCGTGTAACTAACTACGGATAAACATAATCAAATAGAGAATAAACATCCCATTTTAAAATCTAAAAAATCTAAAATATAATTAAGATAATTATTGAGTCTAACAGAATACTTAATTATTATCTTTATAAAAAAATATATTATTAAACCTAAATTAAGTTACTTCGTTACGATAAATTAAATTACAATAAAAAATTTGAATTGAAAAAAACACAAATATGAACTTTTAAATAGTTAATTTGATACTAATATTTACATATTTTTTGCAAATTTTATATGATGTTTTCAAATTTATATTTTATTCAAAAATAAAAACATTATCGCTTTCTTAAAACCATATAAAATCGTATTATATCAACATAAATATTAAAATAAAATGAAACATTGAAATCGAAATGTGTCTCGATGCATTGCACGAGTACCCTTCTAGTATATATATATATATATATATATATATATATATAGGGGCTTAATCAAATGAGAACTGAATTGTTTGTGGTAACCGTGAGAACCAATCTCAACCACATATTATAATAATCAATTGGTAAGATTAAAAAGAATCTTAATTAATGTATTTCTATAAATAAATTACTGTCATTTAATGACATTATATGAACAAGGGCAAGATGGTCATTTTGTACGTTAATATTCTTGTTCAATTGGAAATTTGGAATCCAAATATAGTGAAGATACTTTCCTGTATTTGAGACGGAGATGATTGCCTTAAGCTCTAGAGTAATCTCAATTTGTGCTACATTGTGGTACATTTAGTGTTGATCATAATCTGTTGGAAAATGGTGTGATACATTGTGATAA
>NW_020202863.1:18681-25194 GCF_001531365.2 Cynara cardunculus var. scolymus
TATATATATATATATAAAGAGGAGGTGGAAGAAATTTAAGATATTTTAAACATATTTTCAAAACACACCATTAATTTTCAAACAATATTTAAAAACAACCCTAAAATTTTTATAATCAATAAACCCGGTTATCACATAAAATGTATTTATTAATTTTATTTTATTTGTTTTCCTACATTCCACAACATTATGAAAAAACTTTCCATATGTTGCTTAATCTCCAATTTTTAATCCTCACTCTCGATATTAACAAATTAAATTTAATATAGAAAAGTGAAAACTAATAAAGTATATTCGAATTTTTTAAATAATTTTATAATAAATATAAATATATTTATATTAAATTTATATAATAATCTATTAATAAAATTACATTTTATAAATAAAAAATGGAAGGTGAGATTTTTGTAAGAATTTCGTTGCGGAGTTTTATTAAGGTTCTTATTTTATTGATGTGACTGAAGAAAAAAAAATGGAAAATGGGTTCTTGAAGGTTTTAGAAGTGTGGATACTTTAAGTCACCCATATTTTAGAAGTTCTTGTAGAAGAACCTTGGTTCTTACTTTAGATATTTTGTGAAATGCCATTTTACTACGTTTATATATTATTTTGATTTTGTTATCCATATATGGTGTTGAAATAATATATGGAACCACAAAAGGAAATTCTTATGTATTACTTACTATTGTGAAGTTTTAATGTTTCATGATAATTCTTAATCTGTTGAGTTGAGAACGATTTGACAAAAAAGATGCAAAAATAACGTTCTTATAAGTCACTCCATTGAAGATCATGTATTTAGAGACCTCGGTAGTTAATGACAGCTACGTAAATTATTCGGAGGTGTTTTCCTAATTTTTTTAAAATTATTCTAGATATCTAAAAGCTTCTAACTTTAGACCTTAGCTATGTTGGCAAAGGTAATTGATCGCTTTTAGGATGCTATGAATGTGACAAAGTCAGAGATCTATGTGATAGCAACTACGTCTATATATTCTTCCTTTTTTTTTTCTAAAGGAATAGATACCTGTGAATATTATATACAATGTGTTTTCTTTTATATATTAGTTTACATTAGTAATTAGTAACTGATAAAAAGATAAAAACTAATTCAAACTTGTAGTATAATCTAGAAGGATGGTATTTATATGGCGAAAAATAGGTTTAGGGTTTCCAAGGAAACTAATCTTTTGTCAACATAAACTAATTCAAAACAAAGATTAACTTGGTATACTATAACCAATATTAATCCGATGGTCGACCTTCAAAGTGCACTCCTTTAGCGATTGACATGATTACGCCACAAACTATAGCGACATGTTGTGTCTATAACCCGTTTGTCACAATAAATGGATCTTTAACGATGACAAAAGTCATTGTTAAAACCCCTATTTCTTGTGCATTGCCTACCTTCAAAGAAGATGGCATTTATCAAGTTTGGATATCCTCAAAGCACAAACATTTTTTACTTTTGTGTTCAACAAAATGATCTCATTTGTGGTAAAAGATTCAAATTGGTTTGGAGAAAACTGGGACATGATCACATGAGGTGCATTTTGTTTGTCAACAAATAATCTGAAAATCGAAGTTCTACTATCTCTCAAACTAAGGGTTATTCTTTTGATCTGCTGGCTCAAGGTCTACTCTTGAATGATCGTCAAAATTGTCAAAGTTGCATGGTCAAAAAGTTTTCAATAACTTGTGCTCCAACCTACAACCCACAGAGAATTTATCGGATATGAATCTTCGCAAATCGATAATCACATGATGTTATACACTAATCTGTTGGCCCCAAGTAAAATCTTAACAAAATATTCAAGCCATCTGCGGAGCTTCAGGCTTTATTTCAAGCAAGGGTTTGGTGAAAAGAGCTCAAGTAAATACTTAGATTTATTCATCAAAACTTAGGACATGTAGACAACATAGTTTAATTTATTTCGCATCTTTAGATCTCTCCGTAAATGGAGAAACAATATCCAATTTCTTCGGAGAGATGAATGGTTTGCTTCTTCACATCAAAAGCACCCTCCCTTCCTCTAGGGGCTGTTTGTTTACTTCTTAATGGTTCCATTAAGAGGCAATTTCTGAATCGTTAAGAGGTGAATTTTGTTTTGCAAAAAAGATTTTGTCTTTTAATGGTTATAAAACCCTCTGAATGCCTTTGTATCATGGGCCTCCTTTAACTATTCAACACTCTAATTTCATTTTGCACTATATCACGAAAGTTTTTTAATCATTCTGACCACTTAACCATTCAGCAATTACTAAGTTGTGTTTAGAGGCAAGATCAAGAATCAGTAAGTTATGTGCAAACCATTTGATGTATCATCCTCTGTAATAAATTATGAGTATCAAATGAATGACTTTTTAAATTTTTATACATTAAGATGATTTTAGATTAATAGTATCGTTTGGTGGCATTAGATTCCAAGAACAATAGTCTAGAGTCTACACCATCCAAAAGTCTACTTGCTTTTCCATAGAACTTTCTAATATCTGATTCTAGCAAAAAGTTTATTTCTGTGATGATATAGTATCTGCATTAAATAGATATATTTTCGCAATGTGAATGAATTAATAAAAAATTCTCATTTCGAATTTCACAAATGCAAAAACCCCATCTTAATTTATTAATAAAAAGAAACCTGTATGTGTCATATTTCTAAGTTATAATTAACCCAACCTTTAACTTGAACAAAACAATCGATCGAAAGGAGTTATATGAAACCCAACTACCAAACTGATAAGCAATTGAACTTGCAAAAGTTAGCCATGGGTTCGATCTTCATAGGTTGGAACTTGGTTACCCTCTCAAGGGTTTTCAGTCTCAGATGCCAAAGTGGTGTTAGACTTGGCAGATGAATGGCCAGAGGGAAGGGGCCTTGATCATTTATTTAATTTTTTTCCAATTTTTCATGGTTTTTCAGTTCTTCCTTTTTAATCTTATGCATATATATATATATATATATATATATATATATATATATATACAATTGGGATTTCATGAGAATACAATTTATGGTGAGAACTTGAAAACAAAACTTTCATTTACCGTCAACTACCTGCATTGGCCTATTTCTATCAAAATAACCGAAACTTTAACAAATTCAACAACAATTGAACTTAATTGAATGTCCGCAATTTTTTTAATCATTAAATCAAAAAATCATCTCATCCAATTTATGGTATAGAAATGTTCTCATCATTCTTATCATAGCTTTTATTTTTACCAGAATCCGCCCGTGTCTCTCTCTCCCCCTCCGGACCAAAAAATGGAGTTGACTTTTAGTAATTAAACACATACCAGATCTATAGTAGGAATAATATTCTTCTTGAACTAATTTACTTGTATAGAAACATTTATAACCACATATTTAATTCCTTGGCATCATATTCAACCACATCTTAATTTTCTTTATAATTTGAACCTTTTTGGCGTAATTTTAACAATATCTATCAAACAACCGGATAAATATCAAGACTTTTGGTTTATGTACGTGTTCAACTAGGCTAGTGGATGGAATTTAGAACAATGCTTGAACGATCGTCGCGCATCCTCAACATCCACGTACACATGTCCCGTAATTTATAGGTAGAAAAGTTTATTCTTTCAATGGATGCTCGTAAGAGTAATTAGTTTCAGAAAAACTAGAGATGGGACACTGGCTAGAAGATATATTAAATAAGAAGCAAGAATCATCGGCCACTAGGTGCAACAAAGAGCCATCGATCAAAAGGTGGTGTAAATCCACTGGAAATGCCTTAAGAGGTTCCATAGAGAGATTTTAGAACACATGTCTATCGTTTCTGCTGAGTGTTTGTTGTCTTCGTCTTTTTCGGCCTCTTTTATTATCATTCTTGCTTTACGTGTGCCTCGTTTATGTCGTATGTTCACTTGAGGTTTGCTGTTGTGATTTTGGTTGATTTCCAAGCTATTTTGGGTGATCAGGATGCAAGTTTTAATCGAGATTTAGAGTGATTCCTTATAAGCATGTGTCCGTACGATAACAAGCGGTAAATGGTGAATTTCGAGCATATATGGAAGAACCAAGTCTTAGCCGGCAAATATGCACAATGGTTGAAACAAGCGAAATGACAAAAGCATGTTCATAGATAGCATATGTTAACAAAATAATAATGGTAATCAATATCACCGTTTAATAATCTAACTTTTATAAAAAACAAATACTGAAGCTTTATTATTAAAGATTGAACCTCTATTAAAGAACATAACTTTATTTAATAAAAATGGAAACTTTATCAATAAAGATTAAACCGTTATTAACGATAAATTTGATAAAATAGAATGTAAAGCCATAACTTATACCGAACAGTTGAATATATCATTTGCGACAGATTTAACGTAAGAAATGGGTAGAAGCAAAATGTTCACAGAGTGAACAAATATTAAATATAGAGCATAAAATTAAAATCGACCTGGAAATTGTAGATGCTATAGAGAAAATCTCACGGATATAATCATGTCCTTAAAGGTTTTATACGAATACTCTTTGAAGCTCTGAATATTAGAATCGCACCTTAACCCTCCCCCCTCTTACTAAGACCTTACATAATGGAATTATATATCAACCCTTCCCTCATGGTACTACTTTGATATCGGTCACTTAGGAGTATTTCGCCAAATTCAAACTTGAAAAGGATCTTTCTGATTCTCGGAGACCCACCAAAGCACGAAAGTTGATTTGAGTAGTCAAAATTCAATTCCCAACAACAAAGGCAATAGAATTGATGCAAACCTAGTGCAGAATTTAATAGAATAATGCTATATTGAAAACAGTTACAAAGATATAGAGAGACATAAAGCATATCTCGATTTTTAGATGTGTTTAAAGAGAAGGTTGGATGTTGTATTTATACTCGGAAAGTGATCACATCCCAAAAATCTGTACACTTTCTCCCCAAGTTTTGGTTTTTAGAGATAGCTAGAGTTGGAGACCGAGTCTCCAACTGATTTTAAAGAAAAAGACATGTCATCTTTTAATGAAAAATCTACTCAATGTTAACTACTAATTAAATAATTATTTTAATTAGTCGGTACTTATCAGGTATCTCTCTTAAACGTTCTATAAAAAGTAAGCTCCGGGCAAAGCTCCTTAGCTCCGATACATCATGCGAAGTATAAAATGCGCCTCCTCACACCACTACGTGGATTACGTGACCATCACACACGCTCACGTTCTCGGCCACGGCCACACACACATGTGCATATGTGTTGCACGTTTCATAGAACCCCCACCATAGGCCTAATAACTCATTCAGGGCCCACTTGAACGTAAAAGCTTATAAGCCTACTTATAGTTTGCATTTCTACCAATGGGGGATGGAAGAAAACTTCCAAACTCACTATTTATAAAATTCCAACAATTCCCCACCAGGTTTGAAAAAAAATTGACACTCATGGTAGATGATGTCACAGTGGTATCACTAAGATTAAACTCTCTTTGATGTAAATATTTAACAAGAGATAAATTCAATGGTATCCTTGGAAACATTGAACCTTGTGATCACTTCAGCTTTCTTACACACCTCATCTTTCATCTTTGCATTTTCACTGAGCATAAATATGGCCATGTGCTAAATCATGTTTCATGACTTTCCAGGAGAGGAACTACAACTTTCCATTTGAGGTGGCACCATGTCTTAATTAGTCATATAGGCAAAATTCTATAATATCTTCAATGCTAAGATGCCTGTTACACTACAACAAAAAGGGGTTTATAGGACACTTTTCGAAAACCGTCCTTTAAAAAGGCTAATACGACACATTATTTTATGAGTCCTATTTGACTTAATCTTATAGGACTCTTACTTTTGATGTCTTATTAACATATCTTGACGTCCTATCATGTAATCTAATGCGACACTTTTGAATGTCATATTATTTTATAGTCTAATAGGACACTTTTAAGTGTCGTATTATTTAAAACACCAATATCTTATTTTAAATGCTAATATGACCCTTTCAATTATCCTATTTTTTTAAAAGCTAATACAACACGGTTGGTTGTCCTATTAGAGATTAAGAGCTAATAGGACACTTTTAAGTGTCCTATAAAATGAACTAAGTAATACTAGAAATATATTTTTGTCTTTTAAAGTTTTAAACTCTTATGATTTATATAAAATTAAATTACTTAACTTAAAACAAAAACACTGGGCCAAAATACTTGTTAAAAGCCCAAAAACCATATGAACTGAAAGCAACTTTATTATTTTCATTTTGAAAGCCCAAATACTTGATAAGTAAAAACAGCCCATATACTCAAATCCAGTTGCGACTTGCGACTTGCAATTGCGACCATCATCGAGATAGAATCCGGTTGCGACTTGCGATCATCATCGAGAATAGAATCCGTTTGCGATCGAAACATCTAAACCCTGAGAATCTCAAAGCCTGGTTGTTTGCGATCGACTCCTCTGCACTGTTTGAGATCCGTCAAGCCCTCGGTATTTGAAGCCCTAGCTGTTCGTCAAAGTCTGAGAAAGTTTTCG
>NW_020202863.1:26084-27636 GCF_001531365.2 Cynara cardunculus var. scolymus
GATGGTTCTGTCTACTGAAGTCTACAAGACTATAACAGAAAGAACAAATTCCATATTTAAATCCCAAAAATGCCCTATCTTTCAGGGGAGTTGATAAAAGATTGGATAGATTACAGTGAAAGTGGGTGAATTTAGGAGCAAGGGATAAGATTGGTGAAGATGGAGTGTARAGAAAGGTCAATTGATGTCAAGAATAGACTTCACAGAACCATTTTTCTGATCATAAATATACCTTTTGTACTCAACATCAAAAAAGTAAAATTCTAAAAAAAATCCCACTAGAAATTACTGGTCCAGGTCCATCATTGAGTTTATGTTATTGTTGTTTTGAGTAAATATGATTTGATATGATAATTCTTAATGATTTGATCATAATCGGATAAAGATGATTGATTTAATCCACATGATATTAAAATATTAAGCAAAACATTAATGGTATAATGGAAATGCTTAGATTTAATCCACATGATATTAAAATATTAAGCAAAACATTAATGGTATAATGGAAATCTGTTTGGGTTGTATGCTCCATCAATAACTAGCTTAATTGGTGCCTTTTATTATTTATTTAGGGGCCAATATGGATAATACTTGGATGTTGTTACCAAGAATGACTATCGAGTATTAAAGATCCTTGGAAGAATTTCTTGGTCTTATGTTTTCTAACGAGTGTTCAAGTGGGCAGATGTTATGTCCATGSATTAAATGCGGTAATGAGGCATGGGTTACTCAGGAGGAGGCTAGAATGCATCTCATATGTGATGGATTTTTAAAAGGTTATAGAATTACACCTTCTATTTCCCAACCCTTTCGTTTTATATTGGATACACTCGATGACATGCAAGGATTGGTGCATGATGCTTTTGGTATCTTAGATGAAAACATACTTGAAGATGAAATAGACGTAGAAGAGGAAGAACCGGATGAGCCAAATCCAGAAGCAAAAAAAGTTTTATAAACTATTAGAAGATGCAGAGAAAGAACTATATCCCGGATGTGAAAAATTCTCCGTACTTTCATTTATCGTTAGACTATTTCATAGCAAGTGTATAGGGAAATGCAATGATCAAGGTTTTACCATGATGCTTGATACATCGAGGGAGGCATTCCCAAATGCTTCTATTCCCAAGTCATTGTATGAAATGAAGAAGATTATAAAGGATTTGGGTCTTAGTTATGAGAAAATTGATGCATGCCCAAATGACTGTATCTTGTACCGCAATGAAAATAGTAAGAAGATTGAATGTGATATTTGTCACACATCAAGGTATCAACAAAGCGAAAATGAATCCCAAGATAAGTTAACTACATCCCATAAGCAGAAGAAGATTGCGGCAAAAGTTTTGCGCTATTTTCCACTCAAACCAAGGTTGCAAAGGCTATATATGTCTTCCAAAACTGCTGTCTCCATGAGATGGCATTAGGAGAGTCGTACTAGAGATGGTTGTTTGAGACATCCTGCAGATTCCCCAGCTTGGAAAACATTTGATTTCCAATATCCTGATTTTGCCAAGGAGCCTCGAAATGTTAGACTTGGTTTAGCAACTGATGG
>NW_020202864.1:0-685 GCF_001531365.2 Cynara cardunculus var. scolymus
AAAAATGACCCAATTAGTGTCATTTTGGGCCAATTAGAATCCTTATGGATAAATGGGCCTATTAACCTACTAGGGTCTAATCAGATTAATTATGACCCATTTATTGTCATTTTGATCCAAATGACTCGATTACAACTAAATAGGCCCAATATACCCAATGAGTGTATATGGACCCATCAAGGGCACTTAAGACACATTCTACCCAACTAGTCATATTAACAACTAGTTAGACTAACTATGACCCATTTAGTGTCATTTTGACCGAATTAGACTTGTTATGAAGAAAAGGCCCCATTAAACGCATCAGGGTCTAATGAGTCTATTTATGACCTAGTTTGTGTCATTTTGAGTCAATCAGACTTTTTAACGAGAATTAGGCCCATCATATCCACTACCACCATTTGGACCAACTAAGGACCGTGAAGACCCATTTCGTCTCAATTACTCCCATTAACGTCTTTTGAACCATTTAGTACCATTATGGCTCAATTAGACTCAAATAGGGGAAATAAGCCCATGATAACCATTATGGTTTGAACAAACCAAATATGGCCTATTTAGGGTCATTTTGACCCAATTAGACTCCATATGGAGAATTGGGCCCATCATCCCATTAGGGTCTAAAAAGACTAATTATGACATAGTTTGAGTCGTGTTGACCCAATTGGACTTCTTAAGGAGAAAT
>NW_020202864.1:1147-12606 GCF_001531365.2 Cynara cardunculus var. scolymus
CTCAATCACTCCAATTAATGTCTGATTAGACTAATTCTAATGAATTTAGCACATCATTTCCATTAAGGTCTGATCAAACTAAAAAAATGACCCAATTTGTGTCATTTTGGGCCAATTAGAATTGTTATGGATAAATGGGCTTATTAACCTACTAGGGTCTAATCAGATTAACTATGACCCATTTATTGTCATTTTCATCCAAATGTCTCGATTACAACTAAGTAGGCCCAATATACCCAATGAGTGTACATGGACCCATCAAGGACCCTTAAGACATTCTACCCAACTACTCGTATTAACAACTAGTTAGACTAACTATGACCCATTTAGTGTCATTTGACCCATTTAGACTTGTTACAAAGGAAGGGTCCCATTAAAGGCATCAGGGTCTAATGAGACTATTTATGACCTAGTTGGTGTCATTTTGACTCAATCGGACTTTTTAACGAGAATTAGGCCCATCATATCCACTACCACCATTTGGACCCACTAAGGACCGTTAAGACCCATTCTGCCTCAATTACTCCCATTAACGTCTGATTAAATTGGTCATGGGTCTTCCATAAACTGTTGGACTTACGTATTCAGTTGAGGCGTTTTTTGGTTTCTCTGATTGGTGATGGTCGGTGGACTAATGCTTGGGAGGATTCTTGGTTACCCCGTGGTAATCTCTCGGCTTTTTTATCTTACAGATTTATCCATTCTTATGGATTCTCTACTGCCACTACTGTTCGTGAGCTGGTTTTACGGTTGGATGGTGTTTGGCCTACTAAGTGGCGTACCAGGTTTGCTGAAATTTGCTCTGCTCCTTTGCCTGTGTTGAATGATTCTGTTTGTGATTATGTTCTTTGGGAGGATAATAGTGCTTCTTGTTCGAAATTCTCGGTTAGTAAGGCTTGGGCTTCGTTGGAGGGAACTTATCCGGTTGTTTCTTGGTATAAATCAGTATGGTTCTCTGGCCACATTCCTAAACACGCCTTCTGTTTATGGCTTGCTTGTCATAAACGTTTGCCTACTCAAGATCGTATGCTTTGGAAGGATGAACCGCCTGATCTAAAATGTTCGCTTTGTGGAATTTTTATGGATTCCCACTCGCATTTATTCTATCAGTGTAACTTTGCGCATGAAGTTTGGGATAGTATCTTGCATAAAGTGGACTTGACGACCATTCCTTCTTCGTGGGATCATATTTTGGAGGCTATTTTTGATACTGATCGAAGATCGAGGAGCCTGAAGCAGAAACTTGCGGTGGCTGCGTCTGTTTACTATATTTGGCAGGAACGTAATAGAAGACTTTTTTCAGAGGATCGCCGGACATCTATGCAACTTATCAAACTTATTGATCATACTATTGCTACTCGTGCAGTTTGGATGGTAGGGCGAACTCAGGGTAATGCTATTTGATTTGAGTTTTCCTTTGTAGGCTTGGGGTGTTGTTTGGTCGTTTAAGCTCCTTTTCTTTATTTTTAGCTGTTTGTTTGGGTCTGTGGGGCTTTGTTTGTTTTGGCTTGTTGTGGCTTGGTATGATTTGGTGTCCAAGTCTTTTGGGGGTTTTGGCTATTGGTTGTGGTCAAATACTTAGTTGTTGGTTCTTTTTTTTTTTTTATGGTTTTATAAATTTGCTTGGTTTCCGTTAAAAAAAACGTCTGATTATACTAATTTTGAACCATTTAGTACCATTATGGCTCAATTAGACTCAGATAGGAGAAATAAGCCCATGATAACCATTAAGGTTTGAACAAACCAAATATGTCCCATTTAGGGTCATTTTGACCCAATTAGACTCCGTATGGAGAATTGGGCCCATCATTCCCATTAGGGTCTAAAAAAACTAATTATGACCTAGTTTGAGTCGTGTTGACCCAATTGGACTTCTTAAGGAGAAATAGGCCAATTATATCCACTAACACCAAATGGACCCTCAATCACTCCAATTAATGTCTGATTAGACTAATTCTGACGAATTTAGCACATCATATCCATTGTGGTGGCAGCGTCTTTTTATTATATTTGGCAAGAGCGGAATAGAAGACTCTTTACTGTGGATCGTCGCATGACTTCAGATCTTATCAAAGTTATTCATGATTCAATCTCCATTCGAGTGGATTGGTTGGCGCGTCGGCCTGTGTTAAATGTTGGTTGATATGGTGGATTGGTTTCGGTTTTGGGGGGCTTTGGAGTGTTTTAAGCTCCTCTTTTTTATGTTTTGTTGTGAGTTTGCTTCTTGTGGGCTTTGTTTATTTTGGCTTGTTGTGGCTTGGTATGGGGTGTTATCTGAGTCTGTGGGGTTTTTGCTTTGTAGGTAGGGGTTTTCCTTCGTTCCGTTCTTCAGTTGTACTTCGTTTTATTGGTTTATAAATTTGCAGGGATTCCTTAAAAAAAAAAAGGTCTGATCAAACTAAAAAATGACACAATTAGTGTCATTTTGGCCAATTAGAATCCTTATGGATAAATGAGCCTATTAACCTACTAGGGTCTAATCAAATTAATTATGACCCATTTATTGTCATTTTGATCCAAATGACTTGATTACAACTAAATAGGCCCAATATACCCAATGAGTGCACATGGACCATTTATTCTTGATATCATTGCTATGGTTGATTCTGGTGCAAATTTAAAGTGCATAAAGGAAGGACTTGTACCATCAAAATATTTTTCTAAAACAAAAGAAGCTTTGAATACTGCAGATAATACCAATTTAAAAGTAAAATTTAAATTATCTGATTCGGTTATCTGCAATAAAGGAATTTGTTTTCAAATGCCTTTTATGATGGTTAAAAACCTATCGCATAAAATTATACTGGGAAATCCATTTCTACATATGTTATACCCTATTCAGCGAATAGATGAAAAAGGAATTCTCAGTAATTTTTCTGGAAATGAAGTTCTTTTTGAGTTTATTACAACTCCCCAATATCATGAAATTGATATTGTAAAAAATCATTTACAATCCAAAGAATTATTTCTCAATTCTTTACTTCATGATGTTAAATTTCAAAAACTTGAAGAAGCTTTACTTAATCCAAAGCTTCAAGAAAAAATTCTTCTTTTGCAAAAGGAAATTGAAACTGAAATATGTGCTGATGTTCCTAATGCCTTTTGGGAACGTAAGAAACATATTGTTTCATTACCATATGAACCTGATTTTAAGGAATCTCAAATTCCTACAAAGGCTAGGCCTATTGCAATGAGTCCAGAATATCTGGAATTATGTAAGAAAGGAATTCAAGATCTTCTTAATAAGAAGTTAATCCGTCCATCTTTTAGCCCTTGGAGTTGTCCAGCTTTTTATGTCAATAATCAAGCTGAACAAGAACGAGGTGTTCCAAGACTTGTGATTAATTATAAGACTTTAAATAAGGTACTTCAATGGATAAGATATCGAATTCCTAATAAAAAGGATTTATTAAACCGATTATATTCGACTAATATAATGTCAAAATTTGACATGAAATCTGGATATTGGCAAATTCAAATTGCTGAACCGGATAAATATAAAACAACATTTACAGTTCCATTTGGTCACTATGAGTGGAATGTAATGCCGTTTGAACTTAAAATGCCCCCTCTGAATATCAGAGGATTATGAATGAAATTTTTAGTCTATATACAGAATTTATAATTGTGTATATTGATGATGTTTTAATTTTCAGCCAAAATATTGAACAACATTTTAAACATTTAAGAATTTTTATAAATGTTGTTAAAAAGCCGGATTGGTTATTTCTGCTAAAAAAGTTAAACTTTTTCAAACAGGAATTAGATTTCTTGGTCATAATATTAAAAATGGATCTATTATTCCAATTGATAGAGCCATTATTTTTGGAGAAAAATTTCCTGATGAGATTAAAGACAAAAATCAATTACAACGATTTCTCGGATGTCTAAATTATATTTCAGAATTCTGTGAAAAATTAGCTTATATAGCTAAACCTTTATATGATCGATTAAGGAAAAATCCACCTGCTTGGACTAAAGAGCATACTCTAGCAGTTCAACAGATTAAGCACTTAATCAAGGAAATTCCTTGTTTAGACTTACCCAATCCAAATGCATTCAAAATTGTTGAAACTGATGCATCTGATATTGGATATGGTGGAATACTTAAACAACGCCTAAAAGGCAAAGAACAATTAGTTCGATACACCTCTGGCTTATGGAGAGGTCCTAGAGTAAATTACTCAACCATGAAAAAAGAAATTCTTATTATAGTACTAACAGTATAGAAATTTGAATCTGATTTAATTAATCAGAAATTCCTTATTAGGGTAGATTGTAAATCTGCTAAGGAAATTTTATTCAAAGATGTTAAAAACATTGTCTCTAAGCAAATTTTTGCTCGATGGCAAGCGATTATGTCTATATCTGACTTCGAAATTGAGTATATAAAAGGGGAATCTAATCATTTACCTGATTTCCTTACTCGTGAATTTTTACAGGGTAAAAATGTCTAAATGGTGGATTAAATTTAATTTCTTCGAAAACTCTGTGTTTTCAATCAGAGGGTTAATAGACCTTGAACCTCCGAAACCGCCAAAGCCTGATGTTCGAGATATCTTCAAAGAAATTACTTCTAGGATTTCTAAAGAAGATTTAGCTCAATTTATGGCTTTATTACAGCAAAGTGAAGTTGGCCCTGCACATGCCGATTCAGCATCCTCACACATGTCTGAAGATGGAGCAGGCGATGATCTAATGCAAGACTCACAAGATCCATTTGACATTTAATATGGATCCTTATGCAGCTAGATTTCGTCGAGAGCTCAAAGCCATAAAGGAATCACTCTCTCTCGAGTAGATTCATCTATTGATCATTATAATCAAATTGTAGAGCATCAAATTGCAGTCGACAACTACAATTGGAGGGATGATGTTCAACATCTTCGATGGTTGGTATGTTATCGCGCTCTGTTAAAATATCAACAGAAGAATCTTTTCTCTCAAGCTTTCTAGAAGCAGACGTCATGAATGACGTATTTGATCATCTAGATTATTATCGACAATGGCGGGTCCCAATTCTATCATGCAGTTCTATAATTGAAGATAATGATGGGTCCCCTTACTTTTTGTTGGTTTATTTTTAGCCGTTCCTTTATGTAGTGGTAAATAGTGGTAGACCCCACTATTACTTTTTTTCTGTATTTATAGTCGCTTAGTTTTCATTTCTTAGCACGCTCAATTTTAGTTTGTAACCTTACGCTTCATCTTCTTTTGTATCTCTCTCTGTAATATACAACTTCCATAAATAAGAGTTTTAAACTTTTGTAAATTCATCTAATTTATCTTTCTTCGACTTTGTTGGGACTTCCGCCTCATCGTTCCCTTGAGCCGGTCAAATCTGCGATTCTTAAACCCAACGCTCCTGTAGCAATGCAGGAGCATCCCACATCGGTGAGGCTACGGGGATTCGTCTTCCTTATAAGGAAGTGGGGATCTTACTCCTACCAGTGACGCGTTTTAAAGCCGTGAGGGGTTGTTGCCGAGAGGGGCAGCCCAAAGCGGACAATATCATGTGGACGGTTCCCTAGTATCCGTCCAACAGACTTCGATCCTGCTTCTATACAAACCCATTTGTTGGCAACAATCACCAAGAGCTTTTTTACCATAGTATTTTTCATTTTGAATTTGTTTTTGCAATTTTAACTCATTGCAAAGAGTAATACCTTCTTTTACAACCTCAGAAGATAAATCTCCATAGGTTAAGGTATCATATGGAAATTTTCCATTATTCATAGTTTTAAGACAATTTTTAATCCGTTCAGCAAAGAAATATGGAAGTCCAGAAAGAAATTTTTCTTTCCAAAATTCCTGATGTTCATCATTTCTTTGATAGATTTTTGAGAAAAAAGTATCTTTATACCATTTAAAATGGGATAAAGTTGGACATCTTAAATTAATTAATTGTTCTTGAATTTTATCTGCATACAAATTATTCTTTCCATTAAAATGGACAAGAATTGTATATAACAATGTATTAACTGTGTCTGGAACAGGTTCAGATTGATTAGGATTACTTTTAACTGCCGACATAATAGCATGTCTTGTTTCTGCAGGTAAATAGTTATCCCACCAGCCTTAGCTGCCCAGAAAATCCATTTACTAACATTTATGTTATCACTGGATCTTTATTATCATTAGCTGCCTAAGCTGTAGCTGCCATTAGCATATGATGTATCAATTTATGGATTTGGTATTCACTTAAATCCATCTAAATTCCATTCATAAATGGATTGTCCATCAAACTGTTGGCTTGAAGGAAATTCTTCCTCATGTAAAAGATCAACAGGAGATGGCCTGTGATGATTTATATCAAAAGGTAATTTTTTATCATCAATTGTTAATTTTTCAAGCTGAGTTATTAACTCATCAGTCGAAGGTTCCTCTTCTTCTAAAAAAATCATTTTTTGATAAAGGAGTTAAACCTCTCTCAATCTTTAAAGCTTTAAATTTTTCATAAATTTTATTTACTATTTCGGAAGTAGATGAAATTTCTTCTGAAGTAGTTGAAGAGGTTGGTTTTGATAAATTTATTTTTTTTTCCAGAAAAATGAGTTTTAAAAGGAGGAGTATCATGAGTTGATAAACTCGAAGGAATTTTTAATTCCTTTTGTTCAATTCTATTTAATTGTTCTCCAATAGATTGAAGAGATAAATTTGTATAATTGTTCTATTCAATAACAGCTTGTACAGCTTCTACATTAGAAGTAATACTATCTTTAGGGGGTTTTCGAAAAGGAGAAGCTATTACTTCTTCGTTTTCTTTTTTAATAATTAAATTCATATCAGGTGGATGAATTCCCCTAATATGACTCCCCTTTTTTGTGACATATGTTTTATTTGCACTTTCTAAGTTCAGAATATAATTCTGATTAGTAACATCGGGAAATTGATATCCTCTGATCTTATAAGATATTTTTATATAATAAAAAAATGTATTTTTGTAGGATCATAATCCTTTCCCATGCCGTTGATAAACGCTTGGAATTGTTTATACCAAAATTGTTTTAATTCCTCTATGTGAGATATTTCCCACCATTTTCTAAACAAATCATTTTCTTTTGAATAAAATTGAATTTCAATTTCATCATCAAAAGGAAAATCTTTTTCTATTTTTGTCAAAACAAAGATTTCTCTATCTTCTTAATAGCCCATATCAGAAGCAGTAGGTGATTGAGGATCTTTATCAGATCTATTAGATCTACGTATTTCAAACTTATAAACGGGATGACAAACTTCATCACGAGTGAAATTTGTACCTATTACATAAACTTTCTCATAAGAACTGGAAGGAATTGAAGATGTAGAAAATCTTGATGATGTATGAAGTTTTGTAGAATTATCTTTTAGTCGGACAATTCTATCTTTTGAAAATCTAATTTCAACATCAGCATCTGGGTGTTCAATTATTTCTTCCAATTTCTTATTTTCTTGCTTTTTAGGCTCATTAGCCTGATCTATAATCCATTGTTCAGGAAGTTTTACTTCATTCCAAGTAATAGTTTTTGGAATTACTTTATTGCTTTTAGCAACATCAGTAATAAATAAAGTTGTTTCGTTATTTTGCAAATTAGGAATTTTACGAATATTCGGGACAACTGTATTCATCACTTTGTAATGAATTCTATAAATAAGAATTACATTTTCTGATCCTGGAACCATGTTATATCCTTCAGATTTAATATCTAAAGATAGAACACGCATAAGATTGGGATCAGTTAATGATAAAGTAAAATTTGGATAGCATGAAAAATATATTGGGCCATCACAAAGACTTGATTCTATTATTCCCAATAAAGAATCATGAAAATTGAGATGTCGTTTGTCTCTAAGACAAATTAAAGCAGAGGTATTTAAACCTAATCTTGTGGTTGGTTTCAAAGCAATTTGAACCAAACCTAAATGCAAAAATTTATATTTTTGCTTATGTTGCTGAATAAGCTTTTCAGATAATAATTGGAAAGTATTATTTCCTTGAAGAATAAGCATAGATTCTTCAACTGTTTTGATGATATAATCAGATTTAAAGGAGAAATTGGATTTATAAATCTCATTTGATTTTGATTTTGGTAATTTCCAATTACTTAGATGATAATCTAAGTTTTCATGAATAATTACTTCTTTGTTTCTATTAGAAACAGAGGATGAAGATGATAGAGAATAATTTCTTCTCAAGGATCTAATTATCTCACTCATTAATTAAACTCTCATAAACTGTCAACGACTTTTACAAGACACCTATTCGAGCCTCACTCAGGGACTTACCGTCAGGTCTAAACACGACTAACATTTTTCAGAGTAAATAAACAAGCGAAATAAATTATTACCTTGATAAAGGGTTCTTCACGATCACCAAGCAAAAGCTTTCTTGGCTCTGATACCAAATGTATAGAAGCAGGATCGAAGTCGAAGAAACATAAATTAGATGAATTTACAAAAGTTTAAAACTCTTATTTATGGAAGTTGTATATTATAGAGAGAGATACAAAAGAAGATGAAGCGTAAGGTTACAAACTAAAATTGAGTGTGCTAAGAAATGAAAACTAAGCGACTATAAATACAGAGAAAAAGTAGTAGTGGGGTCTACCACTATTTACCACTACATAAAGGAACGGCTAAAAATAAATGAGCAAAAAGTAATGGGACCCACCATTATCTTCAATTATAGAACTACATGATAGAATTGGGACCCGCCATTGTCGATAATAATCGAGATGATCAAATACGTCATTCATGACGTCTGCTTCTAGAAAGCTTGAGAGAAAAGATTCTTCTGTTGATATTTTAGCAGAGCGCGATAACATACCAACCATCAAAGATGCTGAACATCATCCAAATGCTGAACATCATCCCTCCAATTGTAGTTGTCGACTGCAATTTGATGCTCTACAATTTGATTATAATGATCAATAGATGAATCTACTCGAGAGAGTGATTCCTATATGGCTTTCAGCTCTCGACGAAATCTAGTTGCATAAGGATCCATATTAAATGTCAAATGGATCTTGTGAGTCTTGCATTAGATCATCGCCTGCTCCATCTTCAGACATGTGTGAGGATGCTGAATCGGCATGTGCAGGGCCAACTTCACTTTGCTGTAATAAAGCCATAACTTGAGCTAAATCTTCTTTAGAAATCCTAGAAGTAATTTCTTTGAAGATATCTCGAACATCAGGCTTTGGTGGTTTCGGTGGTTCAAGGTCTATTAACCCTCTGATTGAAAACACAGAGTTTTCGAAGAAATTAAATTTAATCCACCATTTATTAAATTTGTTCTTCCCAAATAAGAGATTGGCTTAATTTCTTCACCAAGTTTAGATAAATTTCGTAAGGAAATAGTGGGTTCCCAACGAATAATCCAAGGTACTTGATAAAGTATTGTAAACCACATAAAAGGAATTGATAAAGATGTATTAATCTTTAGAAAATCTTCATATATTTTTCGAACTTTGTCTGGAAGACAAATAGGATATAATCCCCATTGAGTATACCAGGTTATAAACCAATTTGGTAATTCAGGTTTGCTAAAAGAAGCAGAGAACTGAATCCACCAAGAAAATTTTCTTTGCCTGTTCTCATAATAGAAAGCATGTTCCCAGGCATTGATATAATCAAAATAATTGAATTTTAAAGTGACATTTTTATGCCTTAATTGTCTGGTGATTTCGTAAGGTTTAAATAAATCACCAGTCCATTGGTCTGGTCGAATTACGCTATGAATTATCGTTTTGCTATAAGCAACTTCACCGCCAGAGCGTTCAGTAGAATCAAATTCCACAGAACTGGTGGCTACAAGAATATCTTGGAAATACTTATAATCTTTTGGATAAACAAAAGAATCAGCATTATTTTTAAAATAAAAGGCTGCAACCTCATTAGGTTGAAAATGAGTGTATTTGTTTTCAATGGGTATTACCCATTTTGTTTAAATAGGAGTATAAGGGAAAATATATTCTCCAAGATGACTGGCCGCCAAGGCTAGCTTGTAAGCATCATCTCTAAGATTTTCCTCTTTAGGAGTATCTTTGATCTTTTGTCTCTTGGCTTGATTAGCATCAGTCATAGTTATCGTTTTAAACGATGTTGTGACATCTTTCTTGATATCTTTCTTGACGTTCTTTGGCGTCGTCGTCTTTAAGACTTCTTTTCCTTTATCAGTCCTTTTAGACATTTTTACCCTGTAAAAATTCACGAGTAAGGAAATCAAGTAAATGATTAGATTCCCCTTTTATATACTCAATTTCGAAGTCAAATATAGACATAATTGCTCGCCATCGAGCAAAAATTTGCTTAGAGGCAATGTTTTTAACATCTTTGAATAAAATTTCCTTAGCAGATTTACAATCTACCCTAATAAGGAATTTATGATTAATTAAGTCAGATTCAAATTTCTGTACTGTTAGTACTATACTAAGAATTTATTTTTTCACGATTGAGTAACTATCTCATAGGAACTGGAAGGAATTGAAGATGTACAAAATCTTGATGATGTATGAACTTTTGTAGAATTATCTTTTAGTCGGACAATTCTATCTTTTGAAAATCTAATTTCAACATCACCATCTGGTCCAATTTCTTATATTCTTGCTTTTTAGGCTCATTAGCCTGATCTATAATCCATTGTTCAGGAAGTTTTACTTCATTCCAAGTAATAAAGTAATTCCAAAAACTATTACTTGGAATGAAGAAAAACTTCCTGAACAATTAAACGCATCAGGGTCTAATGAGACTATTTAAGACCTAGTTGGTGTCATTTTTACTCAATCGGACTTTTTACCGAGAATTAGGCCCATCATAACCACTACCACCGTTTGCACCCACTAAGAACCGTTAAGACCTATTTCGCCTCAATTACTCCCATTAACGTCTGATTATACTAATTTTGAACCATTTAGTACCATTATGGCTCAAATAGGAGAAATAAGCCTATGATAACCATTAAGGTTTGACCAAACCAAATATGTCCCATATAGGGTCATTTTGACCCATTTAGACTCCATATGGAGAATTGGGCCCATCATTCCCATTAGGGTCTAAAAAGACTAATTATGACCTAGTTTGAGTCGTGTTGACCCAATTGAAGTTCTTAAGAAGAAATAGGCCAATTATATCCATTAACACCAAATGGACCCTCAATCACTCCAATTAATGTCTGATTAGACTAATTATGACGAATTTAGCACATCATATCCATTAAGGTCTGATCAAACTAAAAAATGACCCAATTAGTGTCATTTTGGGCCAATTAGAATCCTTATGGATAAATGGGCCTATTAACCTACTAGGGTCTAATCAGATTAATTATGATCCATTTATTGTTATTTTGATCCAAATGTCTCGATTACAACTAAATAGGCCCAATATACCCAGTGAGTGTACATGGACCCATCAAGGACACTTAAGACACATTCTACCCAACTAGTCGTATTAACAACTAGTTAGACTAACTATGACCCATT
>NW_020202864.1:14266-15918 GCF_001531365.2 Cynara cardunculus var. scolymus
CCACTAAGGACCGTTAAGACCCATTCCGCCTCAATTACTCCCATTAACGTCTGATTATACTAATTTTGAACCATTTAGTACCATTATGGCTCAATTAGACTCAAAWAGGGGAAATAAGCCCATGATAACCATTAAGGTTTGAACAAACCAAATATGGCCCATTTAGGGTCATTTTGACCCAATTAGACTCTATATGGAGAATTGGGCCCATCATTCCTGTTAGCTCTCATTTCATTCAAATGTAAAAGTATTGAAAAAGTTATTTCTGCAAGTGTCGACAGAAGATGCCTACCACAGAAGATCATAGAGGACCATAAACAGAAGTTCAACGTACAAGTCAAAAGACGACAGAACCTCTGCAGTCTATCATAGAGGTTCTGGAAGAATATGCAAGAATCAAGTGCTTTCAAGTTACATCCAGCAGAGCCTCTAAGATGACTCATAGAGGGTCTGCAACAATATCTTCTGTGGTATACTTCTTTGTTGTTTTACTTAGGTTAGTTAGCTACTCGTGCTTCTCACGTGACTACTTTTGTAATCCGTGTTCTTTTGGACGGCCTGGATCGTTTAACGCGTCTAGGTCTTGTCAGACAAGCGGTTAGGAAATAATATATATAGTAGCTTTCTTCTTTGTAATCAGCACCGCTTCCAGTATTGTAATCGTCTAATTTCAATTCAATTGAAATACATTTGAAGCTTCTCTCTCATGTGTTCTTAATATTGATTGTCTTGTTCTTCATTGTTCTTGATTCATTGCTCTACTTGATCCTTAATATTGTTTTCGCTGCACTGTGCTTGTCTTATAGGTCATTTAGAGTATTGGGTAAATATAACAACCGAGTTAATCGATCCTACAATTGGTATCAGAGCAGGAATCGAATTCTAATTCGATTTATTCTATTCTTGATATTAATCCTCATTCGTTCAAAGAACACAAATCTTCTTTCTCAGGTTTTCTGTTTTTCACTGATTCATTCAGTTTCTTCGTATTCATATTGTTCTTCTTCTTTCAATGGCGAATCTAGCCAACAATTCTTTTATGAGCATTGGTTCACAGTCGAAACCTCCCACGCTTATACGTGAGGAGTATCCTTAATGGAAAGTGAGGATGGTAAACTTTTTAGAAGGTATTCATCCAAGGATTTGTGAATTCCTTTACAACCCTCCCTATGTTCCAATGAACCTAATTCCTAGAATTCCAGCAACTGAAACCACACCAGAAATTCCAGAGCATTATGAGCCTCGTCCAGAAGCAAACTGGAGCCACGAGGACAAGATTATCTTCGAGTTGGGGAGCAAATGTAAACGTTTGTTGATCATGGCAATTCCTAATGACATCTTTAAGTGTATTGATCACTGTCAACTGTCCATGGAAATCTGGGCAGAACTGGAGAAGCTAATTGAAGGTGGAAGGAAAACGCTTAAAAACAATCGTGCAATCTGCATCGACGAGTACTACAGCTTCCAGGCTAAAGATGGTGAGTCTTTGTCGGATACATACTCGAGACTAAACACGTTAATCAGCAACTGTAAGAGGTATGGCATCCCAAGAACGGCAGAGGAGAACAACTCATTATTTTTTAAAAGCCTTGGAGCTGAATGGATGAATATCACAATGTCCATGAAGGCCATCCTGGATCTAGAAACATGGA
>NW_020202864.1:21313-23722 GCF_001531365.2 Cynara cardunculus var. scolymus
CATCTAAGTGCAGTAAAGAGGATCCTCCGCTATCTAAAGAAGACACCAACGCTTGGACTATGGTACCCTCTGTATTCAAACATTGACCTAGTGGCATACACGGATTCAGACTATGGTGGATGCCAAATTGACAGAAAGAGCACCTCTGGAGCTGCCAGTTCCTTGGAGGAAAACTTGTGAGTTGGTCGTCAAAGAAACAAAATTGTGTTTCAACCTCCACCGCAGAAGCTGAATATGTGGCTGCTGCGAGTTGTTGTTCAAAACTTTTGAAGTGTATTGTTCTCAGAAGTCAACTCATCAGAACCTCTGGCGCTTCTAATAGAGACTCTATGAGTTTGAACTGAGCAAGCACTCATCTCTCTGTGGATTTTCAAACTATTTAGGTAATTAAAGGTGTAAGCTTATAAGAAGGCCCGGCACATATCACAGAGGTTCTGTTACCCTTAGGCCTCTGACAGAACTCTCTTAATAGTTCTTGTCTTTTGGTATGGTGCACGTGGTTCTGTGGATAAGGGTTAGAAACTACACGCGCGTGTCAGACTAAAGGGGGCGTACGTCATCAATCGTGCGTCTTCCCAATACGGCGTGTCACAGCTGTTGAACCGTTTCAACCCAAAACACTCATTACGCCTTTTCATAACTAAAACGGTTCATTTTAATGTTTCCCTCCTATAAATACCCCTCTCCCCCCCCACATTCAAACCTTCACCACTCTCAAATACAATCCGGCGAACCTGCAATTTGTGCTCTCTCAAAAGCAAAACCTGCAACCTATTACCATGTCTTCTTCAAGTGCTTCAGCCCAATCCGTCAATGCCTCGAGCGACAACGAGGTCACACAAGCTCAAGCCCTCACATCACATGCACTGTCCTTTGTGCAAAACAAGTATGAGAAAATCGTCCTCGTTAAAAAGCCGAATAACTACTATTTCGCTCCCTCCACTACAGGTTTTCCTGATTTCACGTTCCCTCTTCTTCAAATCCTTCGAAATCACCCACTATATTTTCCCTCACTGCCACCAAACCCACTCCTGAAACCTATATAACCCAATTTCTCCTTAGTGCCTATATCACAACCGTTGACAATTCTGGGTTAACCATTGTTGGTTATGCCTCACACCCTGTGAACAAATCCCTAGTTCCTTTGGAATTGAATATGGACTCATTAAGGACTGCCCTGCATTTCCCCACTTTGTAGGATCTTCAATTGAACTCGTATGCTGCAACCCCCAATGATGAGGAACTGATCAAATTCTTAGAGTTTCATTCATACACAACACCCATCACCAAAAGAACTCAATTCAGGCACAAAGGCCTGCCCCTTATCTGGAACACTCTGTTTTCCATTGCCAACTGTTGCTTGACAGGGAAGGTAGGTAGCCATGACCAAACATCCCATGCAATGATCTCTATCGTGTATGGGATATACTTCAACCTTCCCCTGGATTATGCCAGTTTGATTTTCGAGGACATGGTCGGCCTTATCAAGAAGAAGTGCGCAACTCAGAGGGGCGAGAAATCAAAGGTTAAAGCCCAGAAAAAGGCCAAGGAGGACATGAATCAACCCAACCTCATCCTTCAACGTTTCCTTGATCTGGTTTTTGGTGACCTGCTAGCTGCGAAACTCCCCTCTATGGAGCCAAATGCGAGGCTCTATCCATTCAAGGAGTTTCATCCTACAGAGCATAAGCAAGGGTACAGAAGCCCTAAGACACTATCAAGAGCCATGCTCAGCTTCCTAAGCCATGAAGAGAGAAAATCTTACAAACGTGGATTCAGGAGACCAGAACCAGTCCCTGAGACCCCTCCACGCATAGGAGTCCCTCTAGAAGAAAAGATTGAGAAAATGAGGGTTGAGGGAAGACGGGAGGAGCCTGTAGAGGCTGGAAAGTTGAGTGAGGAACCCCCTAGAATCCCAAGTCCCCCAACCAAGAAGGCCAAGAAGACACAGAAGGGTGTCGACTCTCCTGTGACAAAGAAGAAAGGGAAGAAGAGGCCTGCAGAAGAAGAAGGCCCAAGTGGACCTCTGCCAAAGATTAAAAAGAAGAAAATCAAGAAGGCTCAACCAACAGAGCATGTGGTCACAGAACAAGTAGCCACAGAGCCTGTGATTGAAGAAGCCGCAACAGAAGAGAGCCCGGCAGAGGCCACTCGTACTCCAAAGCGCAGAAGGTTGCGCAAAGTTGTTCTTGATGTTTCCCCAACAGAACAAATAGAGGAGGTTCTTTCCAAAATCCAAAAGGAATTTAAAGAACCTCTTGACTCTTCCAAGTTGGGGACAGAAGTCGTATTAGACGACGAAGATGAAGAGGAAGACATAGGTGAGGGTGAAAAAGATGCCCAAGGCACACAACAAAACCCAACTCCCAGTGCAACCCACATGTCTAGAGGCCCTGTTCTAGAGGGAAC
>NW_020202864.1:24467-26273 GCF_001531365.2 Cynara cardunculus var. scolymus
AGAGCTCTGTCCTTCAAAAGGAAGACCTTGCAGAAGCCTTCCAAGCCATGACACTCAACCCTTCTTCAATCAAGACGCTGAAGACTGAGCTTACAGAGATGGCTGCCCAATTTGCTGCTGATCTTGTCTCTGCGGGATACACGAATTACTCTTCAATCAGAGACGAGATCAAGGAGATGTTCTCTTTTGCGATCACCTACGGCCTCGATACCAAGACCTCAAAGGCCAACATCAATCATCTGTCAACTTGCAGAGAGCTAGATGCTATGGTGGAAGCCCTAGGGGATGTTGTGACCAAAAACATCACCCAACTCCTTACAGAGGCCCGTGCCTCCAATACAGCAATCAGAGACTGCACATCACAACTCGTGAAAGAGGGTGACCTCCTCAGAAGCGAGATATACAGAAGCATCTCTAAACTGAAATGGGCAACAGAGATAGACATCAATCACGCCTCTGAGCTTGCAAATGAGGCCATCAAGAAGATGAAGAAGGCAGCCATCAAAATTTTGCAGAGGTTGGAGAAGGCTCCTCTAGATAATTGCAAGGCGGAAGCCAAACAGAGCCATGACGATCATGAGGATGATGCCCATGATCGTCATGAGGGGGAGAAGGAGGAAAAGAAGAAAGCCTCAGAGGCAAAGGCAAAGAAGACTTCTGCTAGAACTCCTGCCAAGGGTAAAAATTGGGGAATCTACTGCTGACAAAGGCAAGGAAAAGGCTCCAGAGCCCAAAGGCAAAGGAAAGGCCAAAGCTGTAGAGTCTCCACAGAAGGGGTCGTCATCAAGCACAGAGACCCCAAAGGAAATTAATGAAGAGGARTATGCTGATGACCCTGAGCTCCTCAAAGTGTTAAAAATATCTCTGGCAGAGGCTCAGGCAAAGAAAGGCAGAATTCCAATGCATCACAGAGAAGGAGAAGCCACGTCTTCCATATTCCCACAAGTCTAAGAAACGTCCACGGGTACGTTTGATGCTCTGCAAGGATCTGTCTAACCAATCCTTGCAGAGGGATCGACCCAGAGGCCAATTTTGGAAGAAGAAGAGTTCAAGGTGCCGGAGGCTTCTACAGTAGGTAGGGTGTCTGAAATATTTGAATCCATGAGTAGGATTCCTATACCTCAAGTCAAAATAGAGCCCGTTACTACTTTAGAAGAAGTTTTGGTATGGAAGTACTCTGCGATATACACAGAACCCCTATATGATCCAGAGCTTACTGGGATCCCCTCTACCGCAGCAAAATTCCAGTTCTCAAAGTTAATAAGGCCTCGTGAGCAGGTCTTCTCAAAGTACATGATTACTTCATTGGTGACAATTTCAACAAGGACCTTGCTAGAGAAGACTATGCTCTACACTCAGTATGTCGTGAGGAGAGAAGATGGCAATCTCTACACTTTCACAGATGCTGACCTTTACAACCTCTGCGCGTTTGATGTCATCTATATGCACAAGATTCTCAACATCTACATGGAGAGGAGGTCTAGCTATCAAATATCGCTCAGAATGCTGATAAAAGTCATGCGCACTCAAGTAAGGTATTACAGCCAGAAGGACTTCGAGCTGGCAATAAGGTTAGTRCAGAAGAATCTAAATCTCTCTCCTCCATATAGCAGGCCTGGTTGGGTACTTAGGTATCCTCCAAACTTCATTATCCACAACCCCATTTTTCGGTTTGTGTATTTGGATAAGGATGATATCCTAAGGTTCTCTGACCCAACAGAGTCCCACAAATACTCAACAGAGACATTGGAATGGATTTTCAAAAGAGCGGCGACAGAGGTGGACAGAGGACATCTCAGAACGGGT
>NW_020202864.1:27558-30105 GCF_001531365.2 Cynara cardunculus var. scolymus
GTCGATTACAACTAAATAGGCCCAATATACCCAATGAGTGTACATGGACCCATCAAGGACACTTAAAACACATTCTACCCAACTAGTCGTATTAACAACTAGTTAGACTAACACCCATTTAGTGTCATTTTGACCCAATTAGGCTCGTTACGAAGAAAGGGCCCCATTAAACGCATCAGGGTCTAATAAGACTGTGCATGACCTAGTTGGTGTCATTTTGACTCAATCGGACTTTTTAACGAGAATTAGGCCCATCATATCCACTACCACCATTTGGACCCACTAAGGACCGTTAAGACCCATTCCGCCTCAATTACTCCCATTAACATCTGATTATACTGATTTTGAACCATTTAGTACCATTATGACTCAATTAGACTCAAATTGGAGAAATAAGCCCATGATAAGCATTAAGGTTTGAACAAACCAAATATGGCCCATTAGGGTCATTTTGACCCAATTAGACTCCATATGGAGAACTAGGCCCATCATTCCCATTAGGGTCTAAAAAGACCAATTATGACCTAGTTTGAGTCGTGTAGACCCAATTGGACTTATTAAGGAGAAATAGGCCAATTATATCCACTAACACCAAATGGAACCTCAATCACTCCAACTATTGTCTGATTAGACTAATTCAGACGAATTTAGCATATCATACCCATTAAGGTCTGGTCAAACTAAAAATGACCCAATTAGTGTCATTTTGGGCCAATTAGAATCCTTATGGATAAATGGGCCTATTAACCTACTAGGGTCTAATCAGATTAATTATGACCCATTTATTGTCATTTTGATCCAAATGACTCGATTACAACTAAATAGGCTCAATATATCCAATGAGTGTACATGGAACCACGAAGGACACTTAAGACACATATTACCCAACTAGTAGTATTAACAACTAGTTAGACTAACTATGACCGATTTAGTGTCATTTTCACCCAATTAGACTCGTTACGAAGAAAGGGCCCCATTAAACGCATTAGGGTCTAATGAGACTATTTATGACCTAGTTGGTGTTATTTTGACTCAATCAGACTTTTTAACGAGAATTAGGCACATCATATCCACTACCACCATTTGGACCCACTAAGGACTATTAAGACCCATTCCGCCTCAATTACTCCCGTTAACGTCTGATTATACTAATTTTGAACTATTTAGTACCATTATGGCTTAATTAGACTCAAATAAGGGAAATAAGCCCATGATAACCATTAAGGTTTGAACAAACCAAATATGGCCCATTTAGGGTCATTTTGACCCAATTAGACTCCGTATGAAGACTTGGGCCCATCATTCCCATTAGGGTCTAAAAAGACTAATTATGACCTAGTTTGAGTCGTGTATTTGGACTTCTTATGTAGAAATAGGCCAATTATATCCACTAACACCAAATGGACCCTCAATCACTCCAATTAATGTCTGATTAGACTAATTCTGACGAATTTAGCATATCATATCCATTAAGGTCTGATCAAACTAAAGAATGACCCAATTAGTGTCATTTTGGGCCAATTAGAATCCTAATGGATAAATGGGCCTATTAACCTACTAGGGTCTAACCAGATTAATTATGACCCATTTATTGTCATTTTCCTCCAAATGTCTCGATTACAACTAAATAGGCCCAATATACCCAATGAGTGTAGATGGACCCATCAAGGACACTTAAGACACATTCTACCGAACTAGTCGTATTAACAACTAGTTAGACTAACTATGACCCATTTAGTGTCATTTTGACCCAATCAGACTCGTTAAGAAGAAAGGGCCCCATTAAACGCATCCGGGTCTAATGAGACTATTTATGACCTAGTTGGTGTCATTTTGACTCAATCGCACTTTTTAACGTGAATTAGGCCCATCATATCCATTACCACCATTTGGACCCACTAAGGACCGTTGAGACCCATTCCGCCTCAATTATTCCCATTAACATCTGATTATACTAATTTTGAACCATTTAGTATCATTATGGCTCAATTAGACTCAAATAGGAGAAATTAGCCCATGATAACCATTAAGGTTTGAACAAACCAAATATGGCCCATTTAGGGTCATTTTGACCCAATTAGACTCCGTATGGAGAATTGGGCCCATCATTCCCATCTGGGTCTAAAAAGACTAATTATGCCCTAATTTAAGTCGTGTTGACCCGATTGGACTTCTTAAGGAGAAATAGGCCAATTATATCCACTAACACCAAATGGACCCTCAATCACTCCAACTAAGGTCTGATTAGACTAATTCTGACGAATTTAGCACATCATATCGATTAAGGTCTGATCAAACTAAAAATGACCCAATTAGTGTCATTTTGGGCCAATTAGAATCCTTATGGATAAATGGGCCTATTAACCTACTAGCGTCTAATCAGATTAATTATGACCATTTATTGTCATTTTGATCCAAATAACTCGATTACAACTAAATAGGCCCAATATACCCAATGAGTGTACATCGACCCATGAAGGACACTTAAGACACATTCTACCCAACTAGTCGTATTAACAACTAGTTAGACTAACTATGACCCATTTA
>NW_020202865.1:0-2021 GCF_001531365.2 Cynara cardunculus var. scolymus
TAGGTATGAAATACTTACTTGAATGATCTGTTAACAGAGATAATGCAGCGGAAACGATTTAAATCAACTCAAGTAGAAAACAATAAGAACACAGATGAAGATTAATGAAGAACACAAGAGAAGGCTTCAAATGATTTTCAATTCAATGAAAATGTTGACAATTACAATACTGAAGCACTCTGAAATACAACGGCCTATGCTGCTATTTATACAAGCAAGTAACTGTTTTTCTGACAAGACCTAAAGCAAATTAATCTAAGCCATTCGATCAAAACGAATTACAGACAAGAACACGTGATAGGCACGAGCACCTAAAAGACCCAAGTAAAATAGCTTAAAGATAATCTACACAGAAGACATTGCTGCAGACCCTCTGTGAGACAACACAGAGGCTCTGCTGGATATAACTTGGAGGCGCATTGACATAGAGGAAATCTTCCAGAACCTCTGTGAGACAAGACAGAGGTTCTGTCACTTTAGACTAGTATGCTTGAGCATCTTCTGCTGTTGGTCCTCTGTGGTCTTCTGTGACAGATCATCTTATGTCATCCCTTGCAGTGTTACTTTTTCCATAGTCTTACATTACATGAAATGAGAGCTAACAATCTCCCCCTAAGTATGAAAAAGTAAACTATGAAATTAAAGTGCAGGGACATGACTTGATTGAAAAATAAAAGACAAGAGGTGATAAACCGTCATCCTCTAAAAGAATTACAATCAAAGGAATTACAATGTAAAAAATTACAATGTAAAGAATTACAGAGTAAAGAATTATAGTACAGGTCGGGTCCTGGAACAGAAGAGAGTCACACTTCAGACTATGGGAAGTCGTCTACTGCGCACAAGAAATCGGACTTGACAGTTCTGTAGACGTTGAAGATGAATTCTCTGAAGTTGATCTGAGCTTTAATTGCTTCCAAGAGAGGAGACACTTCGCTAACCCTGTAATGTCTGTTATCCACCTCTGCCAATAAGTACTTGAAGATCCATTCCAAAGTCTCTGTTGCATACTTGTGAGCTTCTGTGGGGTCAAAGAATCTTAGTAGCTCATCCTTGTCCAAATACACAAACCCAAAAACGGGATTGTGTAGAATGGTGTTTGGATAGTACTTAGATGCCCAACTTGGCCTGTTGTAAGGAGGAGTGATCTTCAGATTCTTCTGTGCTAGTCGCATGGCCAACTCAAAATCCTTCTGGCTGTAGTACATCACTTGCGCGCGCATAACTTCAATCAGCCTTCTGAAGGAAATTTGGTTTGTTGACCTCCTCCCCATGTAGATATTAAGGATTTTGTGCATATAAATGAGATCATACACGCAGAGGTTATGCAAATCAGCATCACTGAACGTGTAGATATTGCGATCTTCTCTCCTTACAACGTATTGTGAATACAGCACGGCCTTCTTTAATAGAGTTCTTGGTGAAATTGACACCAAAGATGTGATCTGGTGGCGCGAGAAGACCTGCTCATGAGGCCTTGTTAACCTTGAGAAGTGGAATTTGGCATAGGCAGAGGAGATATCAGTGTGCTCTGGATCGTAGGGTGGCTCTGTGTCTGTCACAGAGTATTTCCAAATGAGCATTTCCTCTGGAGTGGTGACGGGCTCTGTGCGAACATTCATCGTGGGAATCTTGCTCATAGATTCTAGAATTTCAGAGACCCTTGTGTAGACTCTGGCATCTTCTTTTCTTCTTCTTCTTCCTCCAGGATAGGCCTCTGGGTTGATCCCTCTGCAAGGATGGGCTTAACGGTTCCTTGCAGAGCATCGAACGTACCCGTGGACTTTGTTTGTTGGACTTGTGGGACTTGCACTTCTGGGAAATTGGATGTTGTGGCCTTACCTTCTCTGTGGTGCATAGGCGCTCTGCCCCTCTTAGCCTGAGCCTCTGCCAGAGAAGTCTTCAAAGCTTTAAGGAGCGCAGGTTCATGAGCATATTCTTCTTCATTGATTGGCTCTGGAGTTTCTATGCTCGATGAACCCTTCTGCGAAGATTCTACAGCGATGGCCTTTCCCTTGCCT
>NW_020202865.1:2496-4375 GCF_001531365.2 Cynara cardunculus var. scolymus
GCTTGAGCATCTTCTGCTGTTGGTCCTCTGTGGTCTTCTGTGACAGATCATCTTCTGTCATCCCTTGCAGTGTTACTTTTTCCATACTTTTACATTACATGAAATGAGAGCTAACAAAATATTTCACAAAATAATTTCAAATAAACCGCAGCCATTGAAATTATTATCAATACAAAATCATTTCTTTCAAAACTTCCTTTTTATGATAAAATAACATTTCTCATTAAAAACACAAGGCATCACTTTAAATTCGGTCAACTCGATTTAGCCGGACTTCAAATCCGGTCAACTATCCGGATAACACACAGTATAAGCTTTGTCCGATTTAACACTTAAAATAAATCTCAACAACTTTGTCCGGATAACAAGTCTGGACAATACACCGTTCATAACTTAACCGATTTAAAACAATCCGGACAATACATCGTCCAATCTTTGACCGATTTAATACTTACAATTAAATTTCAACTTTGTCCGGATAACAAGTCCGGACAATACCTCGCTCACTACTTGGCCTATTTAAAATAATCTGGCCACCATTTGGTCGTATTCCTACTTCTCAGTTCAAAAAGATAATCATTTTTACCAATCATAACCCAATCAACACTTAACTGGTTTAAAACTAAATCATTCAATACTTGAGCGATTTAAAACAATCCGGACAAGTCTTGTCCGGTTTATTACCCGGATAAAAAAACACTTGAGCAAAAGACTCATTTCTTTCTAGAATAAACAAGATTCATATAAAACCAGTAATAACTTTATGCAAAAGAGTTTAGAAATTACTCACCTTATACAATTTCCTTTGAAAATCAGATGAGATTCAACTTCTTGAAATCAGGTAATATGAAATCCGGCCAACCTCACTTTAAACTTCACACAATTCTTCAAAAATGGCAAGGAAAAAAGATATGAGGGTCTCACCCTCATATTTATACTCGCTAAATAAGGTAAGGCGGCTAAACCGCCCTTACCATACATGTATGCATATACTCATACCTATTTCAAGCACATAAACCATGTTTATATATATATATATATATATATATATATATACATCCACATATGTACATATTCTCATACACATAATCACATTATGCACATAATTTTCACATACCAGCATGACTAAATGTATCAATTTATCATGCTATCAAGTAATTATTTAATCAGATAATCACATATTAATTACCTTGGGTGATAAACAAGATCCGGTTATCACAATTGTCTTTAACTCGCTATCCTTTGGAGTTGTTTT
Source organism: Cynara cardunculus var. scolymus (assembly GCF_001531365.2). NCBI lineage: Eukaryota > Viridiplantae > Streptophyta > Magnoliopsida > Asterales > Asteraceae > Cynara > Cynara cardunculus. The sequence continues at coordinate 3,752 of NW_020202865.1, forward strand.
CACCTCTAACACTTTCATTATTGACCTTGGGAATTTTCTTAGTCTCAACATGTTTATCGTTGTTATTCGAATGAACCTTGTTATATCTCTCAACCACTTGCAGTAGGTTGATGAGTTTGTCTGAAATGTTATATTCCAGTTTATGTTAGTTCATTAATGTTTACTGATTAAGGAATGATTAAAATAATGTTATACATCATGCCATCTTCTGAGTTGCTTGTCACAAAGATTGAAACGTTTTTTTGAGACAACATTTCTTTGCCGAAAATCAGTTATCTTCTTGTAGTCTAGTAAGTGGGTTTCATTCCACTATATAATTAGTTTGAAAAGCATATGTTCATGAATATTATTCATCCTCCCTTTCAGGACGTCCCAAAATCAAGGGAGATTCTAGATAATGATATTACCTATGAACGTTGTGACTGATATGCTGTCTCAAAAATCTCGAGATATTTTACTTGTACCTTAACAATTAATATTTAGGGTCAATAGATTTTGATGGGTTTTAGGTATATTATTGTACCTTTCCGACAAAAGTAATCTTTTCATTGGATATTCATCTATGGTACTCAAGTTCTTTTGAGTTTAGGACATTGAATCTCGGATGATCTGTTTCAACCACTT
>NW_020202865.1:5185-11183 GCF_001531365.2 Cynara cardunculus var. scolymus
TATTATTATTATTATTATTATTATTATTATTATTATTATTATTATTATTATTATTGTAACTAATTGAGAATGATTAAGCAAAGAATGATATGCCAAAAATGTGATAATCAGGTCCTGCTTATACACCTAAGATAAATGTTATGTGATTACTTGATTATGTGGTTACGTGAATATGTGATTAATTGTACTAATTAATCATGTGGGTACAAACATATATATGTGAAAATGTGTATGCATAATTTATACGTATGCAAGGATTTTATGCATGGCTTACATACATGATTATATGAGGGATGTGCATGCATATGTTCATGTGTGCATGAATTATTAAGAAAGAAAAGAATTTATTTATTTCTTTCAAAACCGCCTTTCAACTAAAGGCAAGTATAAAAAGGGTGTCATTTTTTAAGAGGCAAGTTTCTTTGCCATTTTTGGAACGGAAACAATAAAAGAGTTGTGTGTATTTCTTACTAAATTTAGGAAGTTGGAGTTGGGATCAATTTGACGTTGATTCTTATTTGTTGTTTTCTTCTTCAAAATCAATATTGCATAAGGTAAGTTTTGATTTAAAGACAGCCTTTGAATATTGTCAAGATTATTAGTTTTATATATCTTGAATTGTTGTTGAATGCGTTTGGATATATATATGTGTGTGTGTGTGTGTGTGTGTGTTATTATGAAACTCATTGACCGATAAGGACCTGTAATCGGATAGTGTGTTGTCCTATGAGGGCTCCTTACCGGCCAAGCCTTGACCAGTTGAGGTTTAGTATTTTAACACATCGTCCGATGAAGACTTTATCATACATAGTCTTGTACAATGAAGACCCTTAACCAGACATACTGTTGTCCGGATTGGACTCCCATCGCCCAAGTGTTAATTGAGTTGATGTTTGTATAGTAGAATGTTGACCGGATCAGAGTTGTTCTCGGGCATGCCTTGTCCGATGAGGATGCTCATCGAACAAAGCCTTAGCCGGTTTAATAATTATGTTGCAAAGTGTTGACCGGTGAAGTTGGATCCCGGATATAGTGTTGTCTGATGATCCGGACAGAGTGTTACCGATGAGCATGGTTACCTTTTAAATGTTTTGTCCGAACTAAGTGTGTTGTCCGATGAGGAAGGGGTCATCGGCCATAGTATTGGCCGATGAGGGGCAGTTATTGCCCAAAAACTTGTGAGATAAAAAAGTGGTTTTCACGAATGTTGTTTGACAGTTTTAAATTGTTTTTATATTAAGAAGGAGTATTTTTGTATCTTTCAAATGACGTTTATAAATTGAGGAAAGATAAAAAAAAAGTGGTTTTCATGAAAACTTAGGAATATTGCTCTTATTCAAACGATAACAATGATGTTATTGAGATGGGTAAAATGGCTTATAGTCCGAGGCATTAATTGCCCGAATTCTCAAATGATTTTAAGATATCATGTTTTGAATATTCCAAAGAGTTGTGATTTGAAATAAAAACCATGAGATTCGTTGGTTATTATTTAATCAATTTTCATTTATATATAAATCTGGTTATATCCTAAAAGTTTTTAATAATAACCAAGAACTCCGATGATTGTTATTCTTGGTACTCTTCATTATCATCGTGGAGGTTGAGACCATAAGCTCTGATCAGTTGTGACTTATGAGCTTGAGAGTTGTATTTCAGATGTTTGTGAGAACCTGAGTGGTTAATCTTTTAAGTGGTAAGATCGTTTGATATCTTGCAGTTTTGTTTTACTGAAGTTATATTTAATTTAAAGTGGTTGGATATTCAAGTGTGAATTTTAAACATGTTTTGGGGATCATCATCCTGTAATTGCAAAACAAGGGTTATCTCACTAGACCTCTTCGTCTAACCCTCTTTTTGTGATTTAAAATATGCATTGCAAGTGTGATAACTGGATTCTGGTTATCACCCAAGGTAATTAATATGTGATTATCTGATTAAATGATTACGTGACAGCATGATAAATTGATATGTTTAATCATGCAAGTATGTAAATTGTGTATTAATTGGATATATATATATATATATAAATGTATGATATATGTGAATATATGCATAGATATATGTATATATATATATATATATATATGAGTGATTTTATACACATGCATATTATGAATGCATGGTGTGTGGGTTTATGCATGAACATGAAGGATAGCATGGGAAGGGGGCTGTTAGCCGACCTTTCCTGTTTTGGAAAGGTATAAAAGGGAGAGTTTTACCTTCATTTCATTCCCTTGCCATTTTTAAAATCTAAAGAGTGATTTGAGAAGAATTGTCAGGATATTCAACAGAAGTTTGCAATCTCCTTCAAAAAAAACTGCAAATTCTCATAAGGTGAGTGATTTCTAAACCTTTTTACATAAAATTTGTTACTGGTTTTATTTGAATGTTGATTATTATTGGAAAKAAATCATGTATTTGTTTAAGGGTTTTATCCGGACAAAGGCTGACCGGATTAAGTTTAAATCGGACAAGGGTTGGGYGATTAAGCCTTAAACCGACCAAGCATTAAGCGGTTTAGTTTTAAACGGGTCAAGTTTTGGGCGATGTATTGTCCGAACTCTTATCCGGATAGAAATTGGAATATTTCTAAGTGTTAAATTGGTTAAGCTTTGGGCAGTGTATTGTCCGGATTTGTTATCCGGGCAAGAGTGTTGGAATAATTTCAAGTGTTTAATCGGACAAGTCTTGGGCGATTAGTTGTCTAGATTAGTAAATTGGACAAAAGGGACAAGTGTTGTCCGGACTTTATATCCGAATAACTTGTCCGGATAACTTTTTATTTGGAATTTTTCATGAGTTTTATATTTTAGACTTGTTATATAGTTTAAAATATCTATTATTGGGTTTAATTTTGGATTATAAAATGGGTATTTTATATATTTCTAAATAAAAAGATATGTTCCTACCAAACGTGGTGACGTAAGTCTGTTTTGGTTCAGAACGGGATTTTTGGGAAATGTTTGTACCAAGCGTGGTGACGTAAGTCTGTTTTGGTATGAAACTATATATTTTGGGAAACCTTCCTACCAAGCGTTGTGACATAAGTCTGTCTTGGTATGGAAGTGGATTTTGTAAATTGTTTCTACCAAGCGTAGTGACGTAAGTCTGTTTTGGTATGAAACTTGTTTTAAGTAATAGTTCCCCCAGACGTGGTGACTTTTGTCTATTCTGGTTTGGAACTACGAATGGGTACTTTCAGACGTGGTGACTTTTGTCTGTTCTGATAAGTAGCCCTGTTTTGATGGAGGAATAAGGGTGGCATATCAAGGAGAGGTGTACTTGCAATAAGGGTGGCATTGTCATATGTGGATAATATTATAACTCTTATTATTACTAATTGGATCTAATAAGTTTGAGTCATCATTTCTTTGTGACCTGATGAATTAAAGATATTATTTCTATTTAATAATAATTTAGATGTTATTGAGAAGGGGAAAATGGTTTGTCATATCAGACAAGTATTGCCTTAAATCTTTTCTATTAATATTTTTAAAGGAATGGTCTATTAATTCAAGAAGTTTTTGTTACAATATTTGTTTCATATTGGGAACGTTGGATCTCTCATCAGAGATATTTTATAGAACTGAGGTTCTTGGGTGTACTCTATTTTGCATTATATTGTGAACTGTATCATTTATTTTTACTGCAGAATATTTCTAAGCGGAATTACATTATTTTGGTGTTCATCACCTTGCATTTGCGAAAAAGGGATTTACTCACTAGACCCATCTGGTCTAACCCTCATTTTCTGTTTTAAATTATGCAATGCAGGAATAACGGGGTCCGGGAATATAAAAGGGAAAGGGAAAATGTGATTATTTTCCTAATCTGTTGTCTGCTTTTGAAGATACATGTTACATTACATGTAATAGTACAGGATTTGTTTTGGAAATTTTTATATGTAGATTTTGTACATATAGTAATCCTTGTACTAGTGGGACCTTATGATGTAAACTATATTTCTACGAAATGAAATATGTGTTATATGCAAATGTGGTGTTTGGGGGTGTTACAGAAGTTGTATCAGAGCCTTAGTTTAAGAGATTTAGGTATTCAAAGCATGATACCTAGACTTAAACTGTCATTTGCATGTTAAGAGTCCCGAACATTATTAGTATCACTGTGAGTAAAATATAATGGGTTAAAGGGAACAGTATGTAAGGTAAATTTGAATTACAAATGGCCAATGTAATTATGAATTTACAGGTACATACCTATACTCGCACACCATATTATATTTGGAAATGTGAATACGTGATATTTAATACTAAAATATCTGCAGATGTCTAGTCAATCACGAAGGTCAGAGAGAACTGCCCGCCCTGTATCTGAAGAAAGGGATGAATCTCCTGCAAATCCATCAACTTATGCTTCAAGGAGTAGAGGTCGTGGAAAGGGTAAGGGTAGGAATCAAGGGAGGAGTCAGATTCCTGAGAGTAGTCAGGCTGAAATTCGCCCTGATCAAAGGGAATCTATTTCTGGGAATGCTCAACAAGAACAAAGGCAACAATCATAGTTTATAACTAGAAATGATCTAGCAGAAAAAATGGGAAAACTGAGGGAAACTCTAATATCTATTATGGGACTGCCAGTTAGAATAGAAACTGAGCAAGTTGGAATTAATCCTCCAGCTCCTTCACCAGGCAGCAATAATCGGGGAGTAGATATAAAGATGTTTCTGACATGTAAACCTCCAACCTTTTCAGGAGAGAGAGAGATCCAGTTAAAGCAATGTGCTGGATAAAAGAGATTGAATCAGTATTTAACATTGGTAGGTGTTCTGAAGAAGATAAGGTTAGATTTGCAGTATCTATGCTCAAATCTAATGCCTCATATTGGTGGGATGTGGAGTCCTCAGCAYAACCAAATATACTGCAAACAATGTCTTGGGAAGAATTGGTGAGTAAATTTAAAACACAATTCTGTCCTACGACAGCAGTTAGACAAATGGAGGAAGATTTTCTTAAGCTAGAGCAAGGGAGCAGATCTGTGCGGGATTATACTGAGAAATTTATTGAGTTTTCCCGATTTGCTGAACATTATGTATCTTCAGAATCCCGAAAAGTAGAAAGACATATTTGGGGTCTCAAACCTTCTATTCGAGAATTCGTGATTGCTATGAACCCTGAAACTTTCTCTTTAGCCGTTAATGCTGCCGAAGTTACTGAAAGAAATAAGAACCGGCAGGGTGAAGAGAAATTTGTTGAGAAAAGAAAGTAGGAAGGATCTTCAATTAGTTTTCGAAGACCCAAATTTATTAAATCAGATAATCGTATTTCTCAGTTACCTTCTGTTAAAACCTGCTTGCAGTGTCAACAGATACACAAGGGAAGTTGTCCCTCTGAACCAAAGAGATGTTATCATTGTGGAAAGACAGGGCATTTGTCAAGGGACTGCACTACACCGAAAAGATGTTTTTAGTGCAATTCACCTGACGACATTCGACCAAATTGTCTACAATTGAGAGCTCCTCGTCTGACAATGGGAGGTAATACTCCCAGTAACCGTGGAAGGCCTAGTGTACCGAGGGGAGGCCAGAGTGGAACCAGGGGTAGATCGTTCCAATTGACAAAGAACGAGGCAGAAGCAACCCTAGATATAGTAACAGGTACATTCCTTCTAAATTCAATACATGCTAAGGTGTTATTTGACTCTGGTGCAAAATTTTCGTTTGTATCACCATTGTTTGCTCAAATTGCATGTTTGAATTCTGTGTTACTTTATGATGAATTAGTAGTTGATACTACTAATAGTCAGGAAACTGTTACTAAAGTATTCAATAACTGCATTATTGTTATTGAGGGTTGTGAGCTTTCGAACCGGTTGTGAGCTTTCGAACCGGTTATTTCCCATGTCGATGAAAGAATTTGATGTAGTGGTAGGTATGGACWRGTTGGCAAGGTATCAAGCTAGTATTAATTGTGATCAGAAAATAATTAGAATTATTCTACCAGACCAAGGGACAGTTGTTATTTATGGTGATCGTCAGAAT
>NW_020202865.1:13688-24816 GCF_001531365.2 Cynara cardunculus var. scolymus
GTGAAAGAATCAAAACAGCACAAGATCACCAGAAAAGTTATGCTGATAATCGTAGAAAGCCGATTGAATTTGATATAGGTGATTTTGTAATGTTAAAAGTTTCGTCGTGGAAGGGTATCATCAGATTTGGAAAGAAAGGAAAGCTCAGTCCAAGGTATGTGGGGCCGTTCAGAATATGTAAGCGAATTGGGCCAGTAGCATATCAGTTAGAACTGCCAGAAGAGCTGAGTCTAATTTACAACACATTCCATGTGTCGAATCTGCAGAAATGTTTAGTTGATCCGAATCTCGCTGTACCATTACCAGAAGTCAAGCTGGACAGTAAACTGAACTTTGTAGAAATACCAGAAACAGTAATTGACTAAAAGATCAGGGTGTTGAGAAACAAAGAAGTCAGTCTGGTTAAAGTATAATGGAAGTTTCACAAAGGACTAGAAGCAACATGGGAATTGGAATCAAAGATGAGATCAGAATACCCATGGCTTTTTTATTAAAGGAATTCCAGGACGAAATTCTTTTAAGGGGTGGATAATGTGATAACTGGATTATGGTTATCACCCAAGGTAATTAATATGTGATTATTTGATTAAATGATTACGTGACAGCATGATAAATTGGTATGTTTAATCATGCTAGTATGTAAATTGTGTATTAATTGGATATATATATATATATATATATATATATATAAATGCATGATATATATGAATATATGCATAGATATATATATGAGTGATTTTATACACATGCATATTATGAATGCATGGTGTGTGGGTTTATGCATGTACATGAAGGATAGCATGGGAAGGGGGCTGTTAGTCGACCTTTCCTGTTTTGGAAAGGTATAAAAGGGAGAGTTTTACCTTCATTTCATTCCCTTGCCATTTTTAAAATCTAAAGAGTGATTTGAAAAGAGTTGTCCGGATATTCAAAAGAGGTTTGCAATCTCCTTCAAAAAAACTGCAAATTCTCATAAGGTGAGTGATTTCTAAACCTTTTTACATAAAATTTGTTACTGGTTTTATTTGAATGTTGATTATTATTGGAAAGAAATCATGTATTTGTTTAAGGGTTTTATCCGGACAAAGGCTGACCGGATTAAGTTTAAATCGGACAAGGGTTGGGCGATTAAGCCTTAAACCGACCAAGCGTTAAGCGGTTTAGTTTTAAACCGGTCAAGTTTGGGCGACGTACTGTCCGGACTCTTATCCGGATAGAAATTGGAATATTTCTAAGTGTTAAATCGGTTAAGCTTTGGGCGGTGTATTGTCCGGATTTGTTATCCGGGCAAGATTGTTGGAATAATTTCAAGTGTTTAATCGGACAAGTCTTGGGCGATGAGTTGTCCGGATTAGTAAATCGGACAAACGGGACAAGTGTTGTCCGGACTTTATATTCGGATAACTTGTCCGGATAACATTTTATTTGGAATTTTTCATGAGTTTTATATTTTAGACTTGTTATATAGTTTAAAATATCTATTATTGGGTTTAATTATGGATTATAAAATGGGTATTTTATATCTTTCTAAATAAAAAGATATGTTCCTACCAAGCGTGGTGACGTAAGTCTGTTTTGGTTCGGAACGGGATTTTTGGGAAATATTTCTACCAAGCGTGGTGACGTAAGTCTGTTTTGGTATAAAACTATATATTTTGGGAAACCTTCCTACCAAGCGTGGTGACATAAGTCTGTTTCGGTATGGAAGTGGATTTTGTAAATTGTTTCTACCAAGCGTGGTGACGTAAGTCTGTTTTGGTATGAAACTTGTTTTAAGTAATAGTTCCCCCAGACGTGGTGACATTTGTCTGTTCTGGTTTGGAACTGGGAATGGATACTTTCAGACGTGGTGACTTTTTTCTGTTCTGATAAGTAGCCCTGTTTTGATGGAGGAATACGGGTGGCATATCAAACAGAGGTGTACCTGGAATAAGGGTGGCATTATCATATGTGGATAATATTATAACTCTTATTATTACTAATTGGATCTAATAACTTTGAGTCATCATTTCTTTGTGACCTGATGAATTAAAGATTTTATTTCTATTTAATAATAATTTAGATGTTATTGAGAAGGGGAAAATGGTTTGTCATATCAGGTAAGTATTGCCTTAAATATTTTCTGTTAACATTTTTACAGGAATGGTCTATTAATTCAAGAAGTTTTGGTTACAATATTTGTTTCATATTGGGAACGTTGGATCTCTAATCATAGATATTTTATAGAACTGAGGTTCTTGGGTGTACTCTATTTTGCATGATATTGTGAACTGTATCATTTATTTGTACAACAGAATATTTCTAAGCGGAATTACATTATTTTGGTGTTCATCACCCTGCATTTGCAAAGAAGGGATTTACTCACTAGACCCATCTGGTCTAACCCTCATTTTCTGTTTTAAATTATGCAATGCAGGAATAGCGGGGTGCGGTAATATAAAAGGGAAAAGGAAAATGTGATTATTTTCCTAATCTGTTGTCTGCTTTTGAAGATACATGTTACATTACATGTAATAGTACATGATTTGTTTTGGAAATTTTTATATGTAGATTTTGTACGTATAGTAATCCTTGTACTAGTGGGACCTTATGATGTAAACTATATTTCTATTAAATGAAATATGTGTTATATGCAAATGTGGCGTTTGGGGGTGTTACAACAAGTTCAGCTAGGTCTAGAGATAGTAAGGGGAATGGGAAAATGTAATTATTTTTCTAATGTGATTATTTGTTGTTTTGAAGATCAACATGTTGATTGATGTATTTTGAAGATACATGTTGTTATACATGTGATAGTACAAGAACATTCTTTTGGAATTTTTGAGTTGTAAATTTTATATATAASTTTTTTATACTAGTGGGACCTTTCTGGTGTAAATTTTATTTCTTTTATATGAAGTACATGTTATATGCAAATGTGGAAGCTTGGGGTGTAACATAGGTGGTATGAGAGCCTGAGTTTAAGGGATTTAGGTATTCAAAACATGATACCTAGAGCTAAACTAATATTTTCATATTAAGGGATCCCAGACATAGATAGCACCATTGAAAATAAATATGATGGATTAAGAGGACAGTGTGTAAGGTAAATTTGAATTACAAATGGCCAATGTAATTATGAATTTACAGGTACATATCTGTATTTGGATACCTTATTATATTTGGGAATGTGAATACGTTACTATTAATATTGAATATCTGTAGATATCTAGTTGTTCTAGAAGATCTAAAAGGATCACCCCCCCAACCCCGAAGATAGAGAGGATTCTCCTGCAAATGCTCCAACCGATGCTTCTGAAGGTCGAGGCAGGGGAAGAGCAGGGGTAGAGATCTAGGGACAAATAAGAGTCAGACAGAGTCACTCTGAGATTCACTCAGATCAAGATGAGTCTATTCGGGGAATATCAATCAAGAACATGTACCACAGCTGGAATATGTAACTCGTGATGTCCTGGCTGAAAAAATGGGCAAGTTGAGGGAAACCCTGACGTCCATTATGGGATTACCAGCCAGAGTCGAAACCAAACGAGTTGAGGTGAATCCTCCAGTTCCAGCAACAAGCAGCAGGGGAGGGACATAAAGATGTTTTTAACTTGTAAACCCCCAACATTTTATGGCGATTGGTAAAGGATATGTGCCTAAACAATGACCTAAACAATCCACTAGGTTGACACATGTATTTGTCTAATATATGTTCCTTTCATATCATTAGACTTAATGTACATATACCCATTTCCATGCTCATAATATCATTTCCAATTGATACAAATATCTTAACAAGGTTCCTATTGAGACAGTGCTTCTGTGACCATTAATCTTGTACTAACAAGAAAATGAAAGTTCATCATCTAAGTACTATGGTGGGAGGAATCATAAAAATAAATATTCGTTTATCTTTTAAGCTTGTATAAGAGGTCTCACAAAAACACTCAACTTCGCCTCGATACATTCCTACACGGAACGGAGAATTTTGAGAGTTTTATATTTATTTTCATGTATTTTGTTGATCCCAGATCTCTCAATAACACTAATAATCAAGTTAAGAATAACCAAATTATAGTGTTTTAATGAACAAAATGATGAACACTCAAGAACAGTATATGAACATTCAAAGAATAATCTTGAGCGACAATAAATTCACTTTATTCAATGTGAAAACGTAAAAGCGACGTTGATTACAATAGGCCTAATCACCTATTTATACTAGAAGGCTAATTAGAAGATAACTATCTAGTGAGACTATTTGGCTAATCTTCTACTAACGGATAAAGTTTATCTAAACTATGGATAAGCTATAAATTAAGATAACCTTGAAATCCAGATGTCGATTTGTCATCTCCAGCTGTCTTTCATGAGATGATGATTCAACCTTATCTTCATATTCATCGTATGCTTCTGGTTGAATCGCTAAAGAAAACTCTAAGTGTGGTTGACCAGAGGACTGATGAAAATGCTCTTTCCATCGCATCTCTGGTTGTTCATCGATCCTCTGGTTGTTCTTCAGACTTAGTCATTTATGCCTTATCGTCTTCATCGGTCTTCTGGTTCTTCATCACTTATTGTTCTTCATTACTTTTATACTTGTAAATTATGGAGTCTAACAACCTCCCCCTAAGTAATGAAAGAACAAACATAAACTAATCTATGAACATTTTTGAAGAACAGAGACTAATCTAAAGAAAAGCATCAAATTCCAAATTTTCATTGGATGATGAATTCTTACAGTACTGGAATGAAAATTACAAGTCAAGAGAAACATACGACTACACTCAGGGTCTTCCCTGTGATATATCCTAAAAGCGCATGAGTAGTCCTCTATAATCAATGATTGTAGATATTTCATGTATCAGTCTCTGTCCATCGTCTGTTGGCACATGAGATTTGCCCAATCTATCTCTGATGGCTTTTTGAAACGATTTAAATGTTTCATTTGAATACTTAAAGGCCTCATTTAACCTGAAGAATTTCTTTGCTCCAAACTCATTTTTGTATACCAGACCTAGTTCTGGTTGAGTAAGGACAGAGACAGACCTCTTCTCCTGCAGCCCAGGGAAGTCTTCATTTGGTGGAGTGCAGGATAGTCTTTCGATGCCGAGCCGAAGAGCAATCTTGAAGTCACTCTTGGCTTGATGCTTCACCAGGGTTTCCATAGTCTGCACGATCGCTCTGTTCGCCATCCTAAATCATATGCCATGATCCTGTCATTGAGTTGTGTATGCATATAGCTCGATCAGGTCTTAGGGATTGAGATTGATCAAGTCTTTGTCACTAAAGACGCTGACCTGACCATGAGCTCGCTCCACTGTATACTCGATGTATTTTATGGCCCGGTTGGCGAAGGTCCTTATTTTGATGTCCATGACCGACCTTATTCCATCATTTGAGAAGACAGCCCTTGGTGGTTGGGTGGTCTGTCTGACAAACCTATGGTGTAGGAGGTTCATGGATTCTGGTGAAAGGATTGGAGGATTGAGAGTTAGCCCTTCATCGTGATCATGATACAGATATTGATGGATATTCTCCATCATGACTGAATCCCTTGGTGGCACCTCTCGACGTCTCTTGAGTGACTCCATGTTAGCTATTATTTCATCGACTATCCCTTGAGGAGGATGCCTTAAAGATGAAGGAATATCTATTTGCACTTGGGTTTGTTGGGCTGTAGGTAATGTTTGAGAGGGGGTAGGTGATGGAAAGGTTTGAGTTGGCTCTGGTTCATTGGGTGCAGGAGAGGTGATTTCTGGTTCAAGAGGTTGTGGTGGTGATGAAGGTTGGGTGATTGTGGGTTGTGGTTGTATGGGTAGAGAGGTGAAGGGTTCTGTGGTGCGTGGTGTTGGTGAAGGGGTTAATGGTAGATTTGAAGTTGGTGACGGGGTGAAGGGTAGGTTGGTTGGTGGTGTGGATGGTTCTTCATCGGTCGATGAGCTCAACTCGATGGGTTCTTGGGAAGTGGCAAGGGAAACATGTACATTTTGTACATCTTTAGAGGGTTGAGCCTCTGGTTCCCTCGCTTGGGTTCCTTCGGTTGTGGGTGGTGGTTGTTCTTGTGTTTGGGGTGGTGGTGATGGTGCAGCGGATTCCATGTGTTGAGCAGTCGCGGCCTGGTTCTCCCCCTTATGAGGTCCAAGACCTTGATCATCGGGGTCTGGGTCCTCATGGCGTGGCCTCTTTTGTGGGCGACTGCTGGAGCATGAAGCTCTGCTCCTCTTCTTCTTTTTCTCCTTCCTGAAGGACGCAAGATACGCCTTCAGGACTTGTTGTCTTCGGCTCTCCTCCATCGTGTGAAGGAGAGAGGTGGTGCGCCTTTGTTGATCAACAAGGTTCTAGGAGAGAACCTTGGTCGGTTGAATAGCGCGATGGATGAATTTTGCACTTATCTCATTGAAGGATGAGACAAGTGCCTTTGACAGGGCCCTTAAGTCGGCCCTTGTTGCATATGGAGGCAGGTAGGGGTATAAAGGTGGAGGTTGAGGTGGATGGTGGAATAGGAATGTTGGTAAGAATATTCCTCACCTCTGTAGTGAAGGAAGAGAAGGCTTCACGAAGGATGGGCCTGTAGAGGGATGTGGGGGTGGAGTAGGTTGGTGGAAGTTGGCTAGTGTTATGGCAAGGAGTTGGGTTAGGGTGGTTTGTATGGTGGCCATTTGGTGGTTGAGAGAGGCTAGGGTTTCATCGATTGATGAAGTTGTTTGATGTGTGGTTGGTTGAGGGATTTGGGAGATGATGGTGGCAGGTAGGGCATTGAGGGTTTGGAAGATGGTGTTTATTTGGGTGGTTATGGTGGCTATGGTCTCATCGGTCGCAGTTGTCTGGGCCGTGAGGGTGGCGATTGAGTGGATGAGGAGTTGGTTTCTTTGGGTGGCAAGGGAGGAGGTGGTGTTGTGGTGTTGGGTGACGGTTTGTTGGAGCATTTGGAGACGGGTGGTATGGTCTCTGGTTTGGTTGGCAAGGGTGGTGAGGGTCTGTTGAAAGGTGCCAAGGGATTGTTGAAGGGTGGAGGTATCGATTGATGGTGGCTTGTCAACAATCCCTTGGATAATGAGTTTTAGGTCTTCCAAGGACCGCTAAACTAAGTCAACAAAGGCTTGGAACTCGGCCTTTCACTAGATATGCTGCAGGGGTAACCCTTGCAGCCACAGATGCTGCAGGTTGAGCCTCTGCTTCTGAGGTGCCTTCAATGCCTTGTGAAAACGTAGTCCTTGAAGGACTTCCATCATGTCCTTGATAGCCCTCAAGTGAGGAGCTATCTCCAGATGTTGCGATAGCTTCTTCTTCTTCCTCGGCTTCAGAGGCCGGGTAAGAGAAGTAAGTGTATTTCCCCTTCGCTAGATCAAGTATCGAAGGGGGTTGTGGTGCACGAAAGGAAGATCGCTCTGAATGATCTTGGGGTTCATCAATAGCAGAAGCAACACATGCTTCTGGGTGTATGGGGGGTACTGTCGAGCCTTGAGGCGATGGGGCTCTTATGTCTTCATCGCCTCTCTGTTGGGAGAGGGGCGATGGAAGTTGGGGTTCCTCGGATAAATCATCTCCAAAGGCTCGAAGAATGGCCTCTGGATGGCTGGTTTGGGTCGAGGTTGGACTAGGCCATCCTTGTTCAATACCCCTTTGGCCTTGATCGCAAGGGGTAGATGTGGTGGTTGCCCTTTGGGAAGAGGGAGGGGGGATTCTTTGAGTAGGGCCGGGGGATGCCCGAGGAGTGTCATCATCATCATCATCTTCATCATCCGATGAAGATGCCTCCTGTGCTCCCTCGCTTGTTTCTGGGGATGGCTCTATTCGCTCTGGGGTAGTTGCCCTTGGTTATTGGGACAGCAGAAAGCTTCATAGGTCCTGCGTATATCAGATGTCTCTGGAATGACACTGAGTATCGCTCTTGAGATGGGTCTGTTGATGGTATATCCTTCCTTGGAGAGTGTGGGTCGATGGCCATGCATTTTGAAGACGGGGGTGAATGGTTCTTCGGCCGGGAGATCATGTTTCCTCATCGCATCCCCTATGAATAGAGCAAGGAAACGAGGAAACAGAACGGAGGTAAGGGGCTTGTCGGTCGCCTGGAGCTTGCATTTCTTGACAACGGATGTGTGGATCTCATTGTATATGAGAAAAGCGTAGTCGAGAGGAATGTTGAAGAAAAGTCCTTACATGATGGTCATTATGTTGATGTTGCTCTGGTCCATCGACCCCAGTTTGCGGTGAGGGCCCTGTTCAGGATGGAGAAGAACATGTTCCACATTGACGGTAAGCATTTCCTTTTGAAGTCGGAGGCATTGCGTAGGTCACGATTGTAACCTAGCATTTGGATGAACCGTAGGATGTCAGAGGTGGTAGGTGGCTCGGCATATTACTCAATGTCGAGTTCTCAACGAGTAGGAATGCATAGTACTCGGGATACTTTTGCCCGCAAGATTTTAAGCGAGCAAATCATGTCGTTTGGGGCGTCAATGTCCCCCATTATCCCATGGCTTTCAGGGTCGAATTCGCAGGTCTGCCAATACTGTTGGACGTATTTTAGTGGTACGCCGGTGTCAGTGAGAGTCAGTGCAGGGAGAAGAATGCAGTTCTTGAAGAACTCGATCATGACGGCAAACTTGTCGTCAAAGAGGGTGTTTTGCAGTTCAATGGTGTGGTTGTTAGGCTTCAATGGGAGGAATACGATGGTGCGGCTATCGACGCCGGTGGATTGAACGTGGTTGTCGTTGTTATTGGATTCGTGTGATGTGGAGGAAGCCATTGCGTATTAAGTTGCAGGTGAGTTCGTTCGTCAAGGTCTGTTTGCAGGTTTTAGGAAGCGTAAAGAGTAAATAGAGGTTGAAGAAGGGTATTTATAGGTGGGGAGGAGGGAAGGGTGGTGTAGGGGGGTGTGGAAGAGGGAACGATTTTCTTGATTATTATATTTAAATAATCGTGGATTGAAAAGGTATTTGGTAAAAGTTGATTTGATTTGGGGAGCGTGGGCCGTCTTGATTGTACGTGCCATTAATGTTGGAGGACACGTGTCAAGGCGGGGTTAGGGAAGGGTAATTTGAAGCAGTTCATGGGGAACAGGCAGTATAATGTGTCAGGCGTGTGTGAGGATGACGTATAGATTATTTGAAATAAAAAATTATTCCAAATAATATCTCGTAAAATATTAATCCAAAACCAATTTAACTTTAAAATTCCATCTAATTGTAAGATTAATACTAATTACGAAGTTTTGGTCTTCTAAAAACCCATGTTGTATAGTTTTTAGTCACAAAAGCTGCAATGTTGTATAATCTTTTAAAAGAAATTTTCAAATAAGATGGGTTTTTGGATGAAAAATATTTTGTCATGGAACCAGAGGAGGTCTGGTTTAGCATGACGCATTGGGTGAGGAACCAGAGGAGCTATGGTTGAACATGTATGAATTCATCAACGAAATGTTGGATTGGAAGATAAAGAAGCCTTGGATGACTAACCAGAGGCTCTAAATTGGTATGACAATCCATTATGTAGAACCAGAGGGGCCTTGGTTAAATATACATTTAGCATTTAGGTGGCCAGAGGCTCTGGATAGTAGAACCAGAGGCTCTGGTATGGAAAATGCATACATATGTAATGGAGATTCACGATGAATGTGTAGCTCCCCCTCAAGTGATGCATGAAGATTGTTGTTGAGTTTTAAAAACTCCCCCTAGAACCATTAAAAATGATGACTGAGGTGACCAGAGGCTCTATTCTATACAACCAGAGGCTCTAGTTGTGAAGGATAATGAAAGAAAGGTATGAAATGTGGCTAAGTGTTGAGTGGATATGAAAAAGAGAGGGTCTTGGAGACCAGAGGGCTCTGGTTCCAAAGACAACAAATCTATAGGCTCTGGTCTTTAGAACCAGAGGCTCTGGTTGCAAAGGCGATGAAAAAGGAGTGAAAAATATGGTTAAGTGCATGTAAGTGAGAAAAGGGGGGTTGATTTGGGTCCAGAGGGGATCTGGTTTCAAAGAGTACGAATCCAGAGGCTCTAGTCTTTAGAACCAGAGGCTCTGGTTGTCTTGGATATGCTATTAACGATGAATGAAAGAAGAATTTAGCATGCCAAGTCTTATTTGGAATCTAGAGGTCTCTGGCTGCAAAGGATTTGGAAACCAGAGGCTCTGGTCTTTAGAACCAGAGGCTCTGGTTACAATAAGGATATGCGATGAAGTCCAAAAGGGCGCTGGTCTCATAGGATGAGAATCCAGAGGCTCTGGTCTTTAGGACCAGAGGCTCTGGTTGCGAAGGAGATGAAAACACGATGAAAGGATCATGTGAAGTCCAATTTGGACCATAGGGGTTCTAGTCACAAAGGACTTGGAAACCAGAAGCTCTGGTCTTTGGAACCAGAGGCTCTGGTTGAAAAGAAGGTACTTAGTGAAAAATCACAAAGTATTGCCATAGAATGAAGGAAAATAATGTGATATTATGCATGACCAATGAAATCCAAGTTTGAAAACAGAGACTCTTGGTCTCATAAAATTGTAGTCCAGAGGCTCTGGTCTATATACCAGAGGCTCTGGTTGTTAAAGCGATGAAAAAATTGTTGATCCCAGATCTCTCAATAACACTTATAATCTAGTTATGAATAACCAAATTATAATGATTTTATGAAGAAAGTTAAGAAGACTCAAAATTAATATATCAATATTAAAGAACAATTTGAGCTACAAAGGTTTTACTTTATTGATAAAACGTAAAACACTAAGAGGACTTTTCACGTATGCGTGCATTTTACAATAGACCTAGTCGTCTATTTATACTAGTTAGCTAATGCTAAGATAACTAACTATTACTACTTTATAGCAAATATTCTAGCTAATAGATAATGTTTATCTTTTACATGGATAATCATTGTTTACAAGATAAACTATAATTCYAGCTGTTGATTTGTCATCTCCAGCTGTCATTATTGATGTGGCGCTTATCTTTAAGTCTTCGATGTATGCATGGATAAATACTTAGAAAACCTTATAAGTGTTAGTCTGTCCATCGCATCAATGAATACACTTTCCATCGCATCATCCATCGATCCGCTGGTTGTACTTGGTCCATCAGTTCGATGGTTGATCTTTCCATCAATGCTCTGGTTAGTCTTTCCATCGATCCAGACTTAGTCTTTTCTACCTTGAT
>NW_020202865.1:26599-27590 GCF_001531365.2 Cynara cardunculus var. scolymus
GAAGATCGCTCTGAACGATCTATGGGTTCAACATCAGAAGCAACGAATGCTTCTGTGTGTGTGAAGGGTTGTGGCGAGCCTTGAGGCGAAGGGGCTCTTATTTCTTCATCACCTCGCTGTTGAGAGAGGGGTGATGGATGATGGGGTTACTCGGCTTGATCATCTCCAGAGGCCCGAAGGATGACCTCTGGATAGCTGGCTTGGGTTGGGATTGGACTGGGTCGTCCTTTTTCAATATCCCTTTGGCTTTGATCACCAGGGATAGTGGATGTGGGTGCCCTTTGGGTAGTGGGTTTAGAAATATGTTGGTGAGGGCCGGGGAAGTCACTAGCATCATCATCATCATCTTCATCATCCGATGAGGACGATGCTTGTGCTCTCTCGTTTGGAGGGGGGACGGCTCTAAGTGCTCCTGGGTAGCTGCCATTGGTTCATGGGACAGCATGGAGCGTTATAGGCTTGGCGTATCTCATTTGTCGATGGAATGACAGTGAGCATAGCCCTCGAGAGTTGTTTGTTGATGCTATATCCGTCCTTGGAAAGAGTTGGGCGATGTCCATGCATTTTGTAGATCGGTGTGAATGGCTCCATGGCGGGGAGTTCATTTTTCTTCATCGCATCCCCAATGATGAGAGCAAGGAATCGAGGGAAGAGGACAGATGTCAGTGGTTTTCCAGTGGCTTGAAGTTTGCACTTCTTTAGCACSACCGCGTGGATCTCAGTGTAGATGAGAAGGGCGTAGTCGATGTTGAGGTTGAAGTAGAGGCCATACATGATCGTCATAATGTTCAAATTTCCTTGGTTGAGGGAGCCTAATTATTTATGTCAGGGACCGGTTCAGAATGGAAAAGAACAAATTCCATATTGGTGGGAGGAATTGTCTTTTGAAATCTGAGATGTTTCGTATCTCTTTGTTGTAGCCTAACATCCTTACAAATCGCAGAATGTCCTCGGAGGTCGGTAGCTCGTCATATTGTTTGATTTCGAGCTC
>NW_020202866.1:0-1605 GCF_001531365.2 Cynara cardunculus var. scolymus
ATATATATATATATATATATATATATATATATATATATATATATATATGTGTGTGTGTGTGTGTGTGTGTGTGTGGAGGTTCAAACTTTTTTAATTAATAAATTAACTTATATTATATAAAAATAAGTCAATAATGGCAGTAACTTAATTAGGTATTTTTTATAATTTTTATTTTATTTTAATTAATCAGATTTATTCTTTTTTTATTGATCACGTTTCTTCTTTTCCATGTTCTTCTCTCGTTGGTTTTCTTCACATTCGACTTTCTTATCTGCTTTTTTTTTCACATCGTTCATAGTATCCATATTTTTTTTGAATGGAGTCCTTGTGATAATTGTGTGATTGTCTAACCCTAACCGATCGAAACCATGATCAAATCGAGTGCGACTATGAGCAAGTGATGTTATAATAGTGATATCACATGATTATCACACCAAATCGTTTAGTCAATTTCGCCCATAATCATTGTGATACATATATGATTGTTTAACCCTAACCGATCGAAACCATGATCAAATCGAGTGCGACTATGAGCAAGCGATGTTATAATAGTGATATCACATGATTATCACACCCATATCACACCAAATCGTTTAGTCGATTTCACCCGTAATCATTGTGATGAATGTGTGATTGTCTAACACTAACCGATCGAAACCATGATCAAATCGAGTGCGACTATGAGCAAGCGATGTTATGATAGTGATATCACATGATTATCACACCCATATCACACCAAATCTTTAAGTCGATTTCGCCCATATCGTTGTGATAAATGTATGATTGTCTAACCCTAACCAATCGAAACCATGATCAAATCGAGTGCGACTATGAGCAGGTGATGTTATAATAGTGATATCACATGATTATCACACCCATATCATACCAAATCTTTTAGTCGATTTCGCCCATAATCGTTGTGATAAATGTGTGATTCTCTATTCCTAATCGTATGAAAGCATGTTCAAATCGAGTAATAGTGACAGATACCTTGAATAAACTGTGTTCTACGGCTTTTTCTTGTTGTTCGATTTCTGCATGTAAACCGTACGGCTTCTTCTTGCTGTTCGATTCCTGCATCCAAACTTTATGGCTTCTTGATCTTCGATTTCTCCTTGAAATCATTTCGATACCTTCTTAATCGATACCATATTCTCGGTTTGAATAAACGATAAGTGTTGAAATAAGTCGATAGTTCTAATTTCCAGGATGATCGCACTACAAGGAAAAGGGATTTTAGAGAAGGAAGTTTCAGAGAAGGATTTGAAAGTGTATCTAAAGGTCTTGTTTAGGGAAGGAAATACATGACAAAAGTGAAAAATGTACCCGAAGATAAGATGACTTTCAGGGAAGAATTTCAAACCTAATAGTACGCTATGGATATCGTCCCTAAAGCTTTTAGAGACGCTTCTTACATAAAACGTTTCTAAAAATCAACTTAAAAGCTTTAGAAACACTTTCTACTTTGTCTCTAAAGAATAAAATATTTTTATTTTTAAATTAAATAAAAGATTTTAGTTTATTTTTTATAATTCTCAAAACCATATCCATATCTAAAGCTTTTCTATTTTTATTGAAAATCAAATGGAGAGTCCTGTACGGAGT
>NW_020202866.1:9820-11872 GCF_001531365.2 Cynara cardunculus var. scolymus
TGTATCTAAAGCCCCAAAAAAAGTGTCTCTAAAAGCTAACAAAAACGCACCATCCGAAAAACCTCCCTAAAACCTTTACCTACCGTTATATAGAGAAGCATTGTGACGGAATTGAAAAGCTTCTCTAAAACCTTTAGAGAAGCTTTTAATACTTTTAAGCTCAAAACAAAACCTTCTCTAAAACCCTTTTATCTTGTAGTGTCGGGTTAATGTGAACGTGTTTAAAATTTTATCATTTTGATTTCCAATAATACCCTTTTGACTCTCAATTTTTTTTTAATCGTTTTAAATTTCAATTGTAATTAATTTTTTTTAATTTTTATTGTTATCACAATATGAGGTTAATAGGTTGTTCTCGTAAATCACAGGGGTTCTCGTTATAACCCTTTCATATATATATAGGAGCGATCAAATGAAAACCGCCCTAATTTGTGTAAACCATGTAAACCAATCTCATCCATCCATTTTCTTGATCAATGGTCAAGATTAGTTTAGGTTATATTAGGAAAATAAAAAAAAATTATTTTATAATCCCTATAAAGGTAAAATGGCAACTTTGGTAGTGGTAATATTAATGGCAACCATATCATATATATCGTAATATTAATTAAACAAAATCATTTATAAAATAATATATTGCTTTTATGTTCAAATATTATAAATAAAATTACATCTATCATTAAAATAGATCAACAATAAAAATAAAACACATTATAATCAATTTAATATAACGAAACCTTTTGAATAATAAAAAAAATTACTACTACATTTCATGAACGAAATGGTTTCATAGTTTAATCAATACACAAATCAACGTAATGCTAGATGAGACATTTGTCATTTTCATATTATTAGTAGATGGATCCGTTTCAATCTAATTATGAAATTGTTTCACTATTTGCTAATTACAGAACATTTTCTTAACAATTATGAAATGGTTTCACTTTTGTTATGCACCCATTTTATCGGCAAAGTTTTTTCAATCCGAACACGTTTAATAGCGTCAATGCATTTACCATTACAGGCTTTGTTAACCATTTCATCGGCAAAAGTTTTTTCAATCCAAACACGTTTCATAGCGTCAATGAAATGGTTTCACTGTCTTCAATCACCCATTTCATCAGCCAGCATGGTTTGATGAGTCATTTGTCATTTTCACGCTATTGATAATGAAATTGCTTCACTTTTCGCTAATTACACAGGTTTTTTCTTATCTTTTCTGAAATGGTTTCACTTCCTTCACGCACCCATTTCATGATGCACTCATTTTATGTTGTACCCATTTCATCATGCACAGGGGCGGACGCAGTACAAGGCCGTTGGGGTCCTGGGCCCCCAACAAAAATTAAATAGGAAAGCCCAAAAAAAAAATTTGTTGTTGTATTTTGAGATTAGGTGTAATCGGGCCCCCAACAAAATGAGGAAGGAGGCCCCTCTTGTGCACAGGAAGCCAGGAAACGAGAGTGTCGAGTGAACTGTGAAGTCGTGAAGACATACCACATAGCATACACCCTAACACTTACACGAGTGACGAGCCTGCTGCGGTGCTGCCGCCTGCCTGCGAGGCTGCGACCTCACTTCTTCTCTTCTTCTTCATCGCTGCGACCTCACCTCACCTGACCGACTGTGCTGTGACGCAGATGCCGCCTGTGCGACTGCCGAGTGCCGACTGTGCTGTGCCGACTCCCGACCCCGACTGCCGTGTGCGAGTGCGACTCAGCGACTGTGCTGCCTCTTCTGTCTTCTCTTGGGTAAAGACTAAAGATTCTAATTTCCAACTTTAATGTGTAGTATTTTAGGTTAATTTTGTGGTAATTGATAATTGGTAAATGTTTTAGGTTAGGTATTTTAGGTTAATTTTGTGGTAATTGGTAAATGCTTTAGGTTAGGTATTTTAGGTTAATTTTGTTGGTTAATTTTGTGGTAATTGGTAAATGCTTTAGGTTAATTTAATAATTTTGTTGTTGGTTAATTTTGTGGTAATTGGTAAATGCTTTAGGTTAGGTATTTTAGGTTAATTTTGTTGGTTAATTTTGTGGTAATTGGTAAATG
>NW_020202866.1:13459-18464 GCF_001531365.2 Cynara cardunculus var. scolymus
TCCATGTATTGTGTATTGTAATATATATATATATATATATATATATATATATAATCATCCAAACTATCCATGTATTGTAATATATATATATATGGGAGGGTGAAGGGTCAAGAGAGAACACAAGGAAGGAAGAGGAAAAAGAAAAAAAGATCATCCAAATTATCCATGTATTGTAATATATATATATATATATAGAGAGAGAGAGAGAGAGAGAGAGAGAGAGAGGATGAAGGGTCAAGAGAGAACACAAGGAAAAGGAGAAAGAAAAAAGATCATCCAAACTATGTATTGTAATATATATATATAGGAGCGATCAAATGTAAACCATCCAATTTGTACAAACTATGCAAACCACCCTCATTCGTAGATTTCATTGTTTAATCTTATAAAAAAATTTCATGAAATTGTTTAATCTTGTGAAATTGTTTCATATTTTTTTTTTTGATGAAGTTGTTTAATATATGGTTATGAAATTGTTTCATATAATACTTCATAAAATTTTAATGAAACTGTTTTATGTATTCCTCTAAAATTAAAATAATGAAGATGATAATATCCATGATTGACACCCTCCACAATAAAAATGATTAATCAACCTCTCATAATTACAAAAAATGAACAAAATAAATTATGATTAGTTGAATGAGGTTTGTACGGTTTGTACGGTTTGTACAAATAACGTGGTTTGCAAAGTAAACCTTCTATATATATAGGGGCCTAATCAAATGAAAACTAGATAGTGTGTGGTAGTTGTGAGGTCATATATGAGCCAATCATTTTAGATAATTAATGCTATTTACTAAAATAAAACAAAGGGAAAATTAGTAAATTGCGTTGATTATTCAATTTACTTTAATTAGTTTAATATTTCAATTTACTTTAATTAGTTTAATTTATTTTAATATATGTATATATATACATACAAACACGGACACACATGGACCAAATCTGGTGGCCTTCTTCGACACCCACCTCCAAATCCAGTGACTTCCTCCGGTCATCTTGTCTGACCAAGACGCCGTCTCTGATGATCGACCACTAAACACCCACCTGTGACAGTGGTATAGTAGTTGGTATCGCAGTTGGTATTACGATGTACCACAATCCACAATTGGTATCACAATGGTCTCAAAGTTTATTTGGTGTGTTTTGGGTATCACATTGTGTATCTTGGTGTATTTTGGGTATCACATAGTGTTCATTAGAAGCCGGAGGTAGGRGAGAGAGAGAGGAGAGATAAAAAAAATTAAATACCTAAAATACCCTTTTAATTATAATTTTAAGTAAAATTACTAAAAATATTAGTTTCCTAATTTATTCATTAATTTGTGATTGAGATTAGATCTCACAGTTATCACAAACTAATCAGTTCTCTCTTAAATGAATATATATATATATATATATATATATATATCGGAGTTGGTTCAAATGTTAACCAAGATTATTGTGTTAACTTTGTTAACCAATCTTGACCATTGATTCTTACAATAAAAGGTTGTGATTAATCATGATAAAAAATTAAATTTTTAAATTTACAAATTCAAAGAACATATGTGAATAAAGGGGAAAATGTTATTTAGGTAATTTTCTTTTATATGTAACTCTCATATCATTAATTCGGAGTTACAAAATTAAAAAATCTCATTATTTTTATTAATTTATTTTTGTTAATGTAAAAACCATATGAACACACACACACACACATATATATATATATATATACTATATAGTGTCAAATACGAACAAAAATTGACATATATATGAACTTGGACTATATAGCATATATGAACACAATATGAATATAATAAGAATAGTTGCTACACGAAAGTAAATAAATAAAAAAACAGGTATGAACACAATATGAACAATTTGTGAACAATAGTTCCTTCATTATGAACACAATCAGGAGCAAGTCAATGTTGAGATATGCAGCTAGTGTACATATGAACACAACTAGTGGTGTACCCGCTCGATGCAGCGCGGGTAAATCACAATTCGAAAACATTAGTTTGGCTTTGAATCATGAATTTATGTGGTTATTTTACAAGTCAACTAATATATAAAGTTAAAGGTCAATTTTGTTTGTTAGCAAAATCGAATGAAAAGAAAATTGTACATATGTCAAGTTTCGGAAACCATCTATTCAGAGTTCATTACAAAACTTGAAATTCTTGAATGAACAAAGAAATACAATCGTTAGTAAAATAATGTTCATCCGTATATTCGAACTGTTGTTTGCTTTTCGTCATGCATTCATCCGTAAATATTTCCTGCAAAAAATGGCGCAATGGTTTTAATAGAAATATATGGTACAAAACTCAAGATTACAAGTAATTTTTGGTCTTTGGAAAGCAGATGCATAAAAAGCTTGTACATTATGCATAAGAATTTGTAATTAAGARATTTTTGAAATTGTTGCATAAAATGGTAGTACTTTAGGCTTCAAGAGTTGTAATTAAGACTTTGTCTTAAATGCTTATATATGTAGTATAGATATATATATAAAGAAATAATTAAAAAAAGAATTGAAAGAAAATAAGAGAAGGGGAGTTTGGAGTTATGAAAAGATGGTTATCCTGAAAAGAGTGCAGTGAAGGGGGTAGCCTAACGTGAAAGGAGACGTAAAGTACTGTTTATTAATGTATATTACTTAAAACTCAAGATTACAAGTAGATTGTGCGTAAGTACAACTTATTAAAGCTCCATATCTGAATTCGTGTAACCAACTGCAGATAAACATAATCAAATACAAGATAAACATATCATTTTAAATATACAAAATGAGATTGTTTTTTAAAAACACATAAAATCGTATTATAACATCGACAAAGACAAATAATAAAATAAAACATTAAAATCGAGATATATCTCATTGCATTGCACAGTTAACTTTCTAGTAGTTTTCAAAAGTCTTTGACCTTCCATTCTTGAAATGTTTTATGTGTATTATTGATTTATAATTAATATTTTAATACTTATATTTTTAAAAAAAATTTAAAACTTTTAGTAGCTAAAATATACATTTTTTATGATATTGTATTGATAAAAGATTTATTCTTACATTTTACAAGCATAAAATTAGTAATAACAAATTATAGTCTTATTTTAGAGAAAATTACACTTTTAAGGGTTGTTTGTTTATCTTTTAATAGTTCTATTAAGAAGCAAGGTCTGAATTGTTAAGAGATAAATCTTGTTTGACAAAAAAAGAGTCTGTTTTTTAATGGTTTCAAAAGCATCTGAATGATTTTGTGTCCTAGGCATCCCTTAACCATTCAGCGCCCTAATTTCATTGTAAACAGTTACCAAACAATTATATTTCATTTTGAACTATATCATGAGTCTCTTAATCATTCTGATCACTTAATCATTTTGATCACTTAATCATCTCCACCAAATCATTCATTATCAAGTATCAATTTTGATTCCTTCTTTTAAAATAATTACAATTTGGTCACTATAGTTCTTATTTTTTTCACTTTTGGTCCCTTAGACTAATTTATGTTAAATTGGTCTGTTAACTCAGGAGGTCTCTTGGGTATTTCTTTAACTTTTAATTAAAAAATAAGAAAATATATACATCATGAGTCACACCCGTGAACCCACCCCAGTAACGCATCTTCTCCGGTGATTTCTTCACCACCGACCACTAACCTCCTCCTTTTCTCTTTTTCATCTCCCCCACCTGCCACCATCGTAAAACCCAGCTGCAAAATAAAAAACAAGAATGAACAAATTTGTGGGAAAACCTATTCAGATTAGAAAACCTAAGATTAAACACAAAAACGATGTGCAGATCTGAAAACTAAACAAAAACCACATCCGAATAATGAAACCCAAATCAAAACCATTCGCCGGTAATTCTTTCACACTGAGGGAACGGTACGGGGGAGAAGGGAACGAAGACGGTCCGATTGATAGCTGATGTGTAGAGCAAGTATCGATTCAGATTTGATGCAGAGAAGGATGGGCTTCGATATACGTGGGGTACTGTCGGAGTGTTTCCCGCCATAAAGGGGAAATGAGAACAAGAAGAGGAAAGAAATAGGCCAATGGGTGAAGCAAACAATCGCCAACGAGATACATCTGGGTTCAAAAACCTGGTGTGGTGATGATGGAGGTCTCCACAAAACCTGGTAACCACAAGATCTGGTGTGGTGAGAGTGGAGGTCTCCACAAACCATCGCCAATGAGATACTTTTGTCAATAACCAGTGCTAACCCACAAAACCTGCAACCCATATCAAATTTTCGGTTCAAATCATCTTCTTGGTTCCATCTAGTTTATACAACTCCCCAACGGATTACTATATAACACATACAAACCCAAAAATCAAACATAGATCTTGAGAAGAAACAGAAAATCGGTGATAGAAATCAAAACCCCAAATCAGAAGTCAATGGGGGTTTAAACTAATCTCAAACCAAAACTCCAAATCGTTGCTACTGTGTTGATCTATCTTGCTGCTGCTCCTCGATTTCGACTTTTTCTCTCCGGCTTCTACAAACAAAGCCCAACTACCCCTCCAAATTCTAGGGTTTTGAAGAACCTTTGAAATTAAATCAACAGGGAGGAGGGAGCTATTTGTATCAATGAGGTTTTGATACATCAAATCCCTTTGATACATGAAATCGGTTCTCTGATTGAGGTGATACATCCAGAACACCATTGTTACGCCAAACGAGGTCTGTGAAGAAGAAAGACCTCTGCTTTCTAACCCAAAATGTTGCTAGTGCAGATAAATGATACAGAAGAGAAGAAAAGTTTTGGTCTTGGGTGGTAGCAGAGGTAGGAGATAGAAGAGGAAGAAACCTAAAAAAGAAACCGGCCCAACATAGGTAATTTTTGGTCTTTGGAAAGCAGATGCATAAAAAGCTTGTACATTATGCATAAGAATTTGTAATTAAGAGATTTTTGAAATTGTTGCATAAAATGGTAGTACTTTAGGCTTCAAGAGTTGTAATTAAGACTTTGTCTTAAATGCTTATATATGTAGTATAGATAT
>NW_020202866.1:22117-22744 GCF_001531365.2 Cynara cardunculus var. scolymus
AAAAGAATGATAATAGTCTCTTTATACATTACTWATTACTTCAAATAGTTAGTCTATAGCTATGTAAATATATATTAAAAAATAAAGTAGCTTATATTGTCGGTTAAGAAACGCACATCGGATGAAATATTAATGGGTTGTTTGTTTACCTCTTAATAGTTTTATTAAGAGACAACATCTGAATCGTTAAACGATGAATCTTGTTTGCCAAAAAAGTCTACCTCTTAATGGTCTTAAAACTCTTTGAATAATTTTGTATCATGGTCCTTCCTTAACCATTCAGCGCTCTAATTATGTTATAAATAATTATCAAATAATTATATTTCATTTTACACTATATCATGAAAGTCTCTTAATCATTGTCACCTCTTAATCATTCTGAACCAAATCATTTAGCAATTTCCAAACAACCCCTAAATTAGAAAAGGGAGGCTATTGACACCCCTACCCCTTACTAATGACACCCCTATCTCCTATATAATGATTTTTTTTTGTATTTTTGTTGTCTTCTTTTCTTTTTATATTAATTTTATTTTACTTATTTTATTTAATTAAAAAATATATTACTATTATAAATATTATTTATTATTCTATAAAAAAATTATTACTGAAAAATATTATTTTTTC